>NW_017096212.1:0-30023 GCF_001412225.1 Nicrophorus vespilloides | reverse complement strand
ACAGAAACTAGTAAATTAAATTTCTATAAAATTATAAAAATAATTGATTAAAATATGGAAATAAAGTAAGCGTAAGAAAATATAGGTCAGCATCTGATCTTTTACTAAATAATAACAACAATACTTACCTTATATTTCATATTCATAATTTTGAAAATTAGATTTTTTGTGAAGAAACTTTTTGATTATTGATTTCAAAACGCAAACATACCAATATACTCATTTTATTGCTTTTATATTGAGAATTGACAAACTTCTTCATACAACAATTTTTAACAACAAGTTTGGTATTTTTTTTTAAAGAAACACTAAGAAAATTATGTTTTTTTCCCCTTACGTTGAAAGCATATAGTTAACGTTTTAGAATGTAACTTTTTATCAATTAAATATTAACAATGATCTATGATCAATGCGTTTTCTAGTCCTCTCGAATGGATGAACGAACAGGTTAAGTAAATATTTATTGAAGCCATAACATTTCTACAAACGATTAAGAAAAGAAAGAAAAACAAAAGGTACGCTTATAGAATATGAAAGAAATAACAATTTCCTCAATATACAGTATCTACAGTATCTACCAGAGTGCTTAAGTAACTTAAACACTATAGTATTATTAATAATAATAATAGTTAAAATTAATATAATAATAAAATTCTGTCTTGTCTTTATTCCATACATGTTGTGCGTGAATAACGTATTCTCTCTAGTACATAATAAATAATATTGTAATATATAACTGTCAGCTAATAAATAAAATAAACTGATTGGTTTCTTCTGGTCTACTAGAAGCGAAGCTAATTAACCCTTGCTGAGGGCCGCCACGATCTCCGATATGCAACTGTAGCTTCCTGCCAACAATCCTACAACTCCGAAGATGATGAGCAGCACGTCTTTGATGAGGACGTATTTGAAAGGTCCCAAATTGTCGGGCCAGGAGACGCAGATCTCCATGATTGCGGGAAAGGCGAGGCCAAGTGCGGACAGGCAGAAGGCTCCGAACAGCGAAATGAACAGACCCAATAGAGGAATAGTCACAGCCAGGACGACTGAAAAAAAAAACATATAAAATCAAGTTGTTTTTTCGTTATATACGTGTTAAGACTTACAAGTAATGATGACGGCGAGAACTCTGAGGACGTATTCCCAGGCCAGCTGATGGTTGCTATCTTGCAAGTGCTTGAAGATGTAGGTGTCCCACATGATCTTGACGGGAACGTAGCCTTGCAGACCGTACGAGATGAATATGGCGAGTGAGTAGAGGATGTTAACAACCTTAGCCAATCTGTGAACAGTGAATCATGTGATAATAACATTTAATTTTGTTAAGTTTCGTAGAGAACTTACACATCTTCTGGTGGGAAGTTCAAGGTGATGCTGGCCTCGCTCCTATCGCCGTACCTCCAGTAACCCAAGAAACCCATTCCGACGTAGAGGATGACGATGATCACCATGGCGATGTTCAAAACTCCGAAGTAACCTCCGAAGGATTTAGGCGTTTTCATGTTGTTCTCTAAAGCGATCACCTTGAAGAAAACGTTTGAATAAGTGAATTTAATTACATAAAATAAGTTGATTAACTTACGACGCCTACGGCTTCTAAAGCGAAGAGCGTTGTGCCGAAGAACAGGGGGAAAGTGTAAAGCGTACCAAAGTTGGGTCTCTCCTTGATGTCAGGTAGGTCTTGGAAAATGTAGTAGAGGACGATGCCGAAGGAGGCAAAGGTGAGGACGTTCGCTAAAGTCGAGAACGGAGCCAAGAGTTTCAGGTTTCTGATCGAGTTGATGAGGATGAATGGGATTAGGAGCATCAGGATGTAAAGTTCCAGCGCGATGGGGTTCGTTGTGTATTGGTCGACAACGGCCTTAATGTTCACAGCCACGAAAACCACGTAAACACAACAGATACCGAGCTGATATATAATTAAAAAGAAATCCACCAAAATCCTGCAAAGATTTTATGAATGAAGATTTAATTGATGAATTGATGAGTGTATACTCACGGTGACATGTTAGCAAATCTGCGAAGGCACTGCGGGCCCGACTCTAAAGCTATCTTCATCGATTCAGGATATGTCAGCATGGGCACTTTCAGTCGTTTGCACATAACGTATTGAGCTTTGACCTGAAACAGATAATTTATCAATTTCAATCAATTTTTAATTGAAATTTGTAAATCAAATGAATGAAAACTCACTAAAATGTGAAGGCAATATGTACAGAGGATGCCGATGAGCACGGTGCATACGAGGCCGTTCAGTAAACCTGAATTCTTGAAGGCTTCGGGCATGGCCAAAATGCCGGTACCCAAGCTTCCCTTCAGCATGTGGATCAAAGTTTCTACATTGCTGAAAACACACAACAACAATACAGTTATTACAAAAAATATAATATATTTATATTAGTACAGTAAAACATCAGTTATCCGTGGTAATTCGGGAACGTTAAAGCACGGATAATTGAAAAACATGGATAATATAAACGTATTCATTTAATTTAAAAACTTAATATCTATTTATTGATATACAAAAACACATTTTTCTGTAATTTTTTTTATTATTTGTCTTGTAAAATTATTTATTAAACGGTAGATTTGCAGAGATAATTATTTTACTATAATAAAGAAATAGTATTTTTTGTTAATTTCTATTATTGTTTTTTATTTGTTTATGAAATACGACAAATTTCAACAAATATTTGTAAATAAAAATTAGTAAAGAAAATTTGTGGATGTGCCGGGTTATGATGCAAATGTAAAAATTTAAATATACAACAATAATAAAATAAAAAAAAATACAAAAATGTTAATTTTTATACATTTTAAAACAATCATAAAATTAATTACATTTCCAGCTAACATTAAAAATATTTGAAACTATAATTTGCATTCAATTAATCCAAATAATTGTAAATAAGAATTTAGATTCAATAAATAATTGTCTAGTTGTAAATTATGTTTAATTAGTTTTTTTTTTTCAATTTATATAAAAAAACAAATCTATTATTAATTTATTTAAATAAATTAATAATAGATTTGTTAAAATGAATTAGAAATGTTGTTTCATAATACTAAAAAAAGATTTTTTTCATACCATATATTAGCTTTTAATGGGGACAACCTATTATAAGTGAAAAAGTTTGTGCTGGTTTTTCAGGAAAATTCAAAATCAACTTTTTTATACATCGAAATATAAATTTTGTATACAACATTTTGATCTATACACCTTCCTTCATCTTTCACGCAACTTAAACTTTCCTTCTTTCCAGAATTTATAAATATTTTCGTCAAAAATAACTTTTCCATGTGGGTGTTATTATATAGACTAAAAATAAATTAAAGTTTAATAAAAAAAAGGAATAAATGGAAATAGGAAAGTGCATTATCTGGAGTAAAAGAAACATAAGTGATTCTTGATTTTTGTCAGTTAAATTGTGTGAAATTGATGATCGTTGAAGGTTGATTTTGATTGTTTTTCAATATATCTACTAATTCACGTATCGTGCAGTGTGTATCTCGATCTATGTCTTGATTTCATCATAATTACTAGCAGATGCTGAAATTACCAGCTCTTATCTTAGTGAATTACTTTAACACAGTTCTTTTTTAGATAAAGCAATTTCTCCGTAAGCAGAATCTTTCTTAATAATTGCTTTAATGGCATTTTGGCTAACCAGTAATAGTAGAGTATCAAAGTCTTAAATGCACTTTATTTTCTTCCATCTTCAAGAGTGTACTAAACTGATTGAAATGTCGTCTTTCAGAATATGTACGCAATTTATTTATTTTTAATAATTCTTATATATTTAGATATCGACAATGATTCTTAGTGAAAACATACCAGAAAACACAATATAAATTTAAAAGTTTGATGTATCTAAAAATTATTGATTACTTTATTAGATTTTAATAATTCTCGCATTTTCCAAATTTAATGTTAATCTACTGAAAAAGTGGGTCTTATGGTCCGAGAATACAGTAAAAAATATAATAGAATTGGTACAAGTGCATGTAAGCTTGTTGAAAACGTATCCTTGAATGTTTCTCAAGAGGATTTGCATAACAATAAGGTCACAGCATTACTTTGCACATAATAAACTTGTTGATTCTTGGAAGTCGTCCAAAAATTTGTCGACGTCGTACTCGAGAATCGCTAATATTAACACACACAAGACAATCCCCATTAATTAACAACAAAGCGCTTCAATTAGCAACGACCATCCAGTTATAAATGGGTGCATTCCACCTTGTTTCGTCATCCTTGACGAACGAAACGTTTGCCAAATAACGCGAGTATTTCCAAAATTTAGACATCTCGATCTTGAAACTATTTCTGTACGCGTTTATTGCATTTACTTCCTTAAACATGTTATGTTGTGTGCGTTGTATGATTAGTAATGTATTTTGGCTCGAGCAAATTCCGATCCAGATGTTTTCGCGTTTCGTAACTTTCCGATTGGAAACTTTACAATATAAATTTTGCATGTCGACTATCGATTCAAATCCGTTATGCTCTTACGTTTGCCAAAAAATGTAATGTAACGTTTTTAAATTATGGCGTTCACATGAACATGACTCACGTCGATATTTCACCGTGGAAAATATATTATCATATATTTTTACTAAAAAAAAACAAAATTAACTACATTTCGAACTGACATTAGAAATGTCAACAAATATGATGCCATGATTACTGTTTTATGTCATTTAACTGTCAGTTCACACGTCAAAGTCAATACTAATCTAACCTAACTTGAAATGCGTTTAATTTGGTTAGGTTAAATTAATGAAAACAAAAAAAGGTTTGCTTTACGTCAATTTGAATTTTTAATAATTTATTTAAACTTATTCAAAAATATGAAATCAATCAAATTTGACATTAAACAACTCGAGTAATATTTTCAAACAAATCGTGTACAAAATAAAATATGATAGTTAACCACAGATTACAAAGTAATTTTTTTGTAAAGTTTTAAAACCTTTATAATAATAAATTTGATACTCTAATGAATATGAAAGATATATTCTAATGTAAAACAGTTTTCTGTTACGTTCTGACACTCTTTCGAATGGTTATCATGTAATAAACTGAGTTACTCAATTTTGTTTGTTTTTTTCTTAAGTTTTGGTATCTGAAGAAATTATTGAATAAAAATGAATTATAGCTATAAACTATATATTCAGATTCGATAGGAATGGAAGATCTTAATGTATTTAATAAACTATGTCTATAGAATAAAAAAATGTTTCCTGTTTTTTTTTTAAATTTGTACAAATTTAGTAAATTTTGTTTTTTTTTTCAATCCGAAGAAATTGTTGAATTGGAATTTGATCAATCCTATGAAATTAAAGAAAATATTAAAAAATTATTATATTTGAATTAAAAAATCTGTTACTTCAATTTTATTTTATTTATTTCTAAAAATCTGAAGCTGCAAATCTATATATTTAGAGATTTCTATATATTATCTTGAGGCAATGCTAAAGTTTAAAGAAACGTTTGTTTTCTATTTCATTTTGAAACATTTTCGATTTATACTGGATGGAAATACGCATTAATATAATAAATAGCAGGTTTTCTATTTTCAAGAGTTTGAAGGATCTTGAAATATCGATAACAGAAAACCTATTTGTTTTTGAAATTTGTACATATCAATATACAATTTTGTAAAATTTAGTAAATCTAGTTCTTTTTTTTTAAATGTTTTCAAATCGTTGGATTGGAATTTGGGAAAATTTACGTATTTATAGATTTAAAGTTTAATATGTATTATGTATAGAAATGAAAGAATACGTTGAAAATTAAATATGAAAACAATCTGTTTCATTCTTAAACTTATTTAATTCTGAAGAAATTGTTGAATAGAAGTTAATCATAGCTACAAACTATATATTTATAGTTTACTATAATCTATTTCAAAGAATGGAGGATCTTAATATTTCGATTTTAATGTAATTAATAAAATATGATTATTGATAATGAAAATCCTGCTTATTCCTGAAATTTGTACACATTAATATAGAATTTTGTAAAATTTAACAAATTTTGTTCATTTTTTAAAGGTTTTTGAAACGCTGGATTGGAATTTGATGAGTTTAATATGTATAATGTATAGGAATGAAATAATATGTTGAAAAGTAAATATGAAAATTGTAGATGAAAACAATCTTATATAATTCTGAAGAAATTGTTGAATAGAAATTAATCAGAGCTACAAACTATATACATAATGTGTTTATAGATAATAAATATCCTGTTTATTCCTGAAATTTGTACACAATAATATTCAATTTTGTAAAATTTAGCAAATTTTATTCATTTTTTAAAGGTTTTTTGAATCCTTGGATTGGAATTTGATGAGTTTAATTTGTATTATGTATAGGAATGAAAGAATACGTTGAAAAGTAAATATGGAAATTGTGAATGAAAACAATCTGTTTCATTCTTAAACTTATTCTATATAATGAGTGAAATGTACACAAATTAAAATATTTTTTTTCTATTTTCAAATCTTTAGAGATTTTTATATATTATCTTGAGGCAATGAAAAATATTAAAGTTTCAATTAAACAAAACTATGTTAAAAAATTAATTTTAATTTTAGATTAATAAAAAATGTTTTTTTTCTATTTCATTCTGAAACTTTTTCGATTTATATTGAAATGGAAATACGGATTAATATAATAAATATCAGGTTTACTTTTTTCAAATTTGAAGAAATGTTTGATTGAATTTTAATATAAAGATTTATTATTTGTTATTGAAATTTGACGAAAAAATGTTTGTTTCAGAAATCTTTCTGATCTATATTCGTTTGCATGCTAATGTAGGTTTATTAAATACAGTGGAACCTCGCTTAACGAACAAAATGAATTGTAAGAAAAAATGACTCGCTTAACGAGCGACGTTTCTTATAACAAGTTGGTTGAGATGAGAAGAGAAGTTTCGGATTGCGCGCCTTCTACATCATTGTTAAAACTTGTGTACACATATTATGTGTATTTTTGAATATGTTTCACTATACGAGTAAAAATCTGGAAATTTTGGAACGTATTAAACTCGTTATTTTTCTCTAATTAAAAGTAAGTCATCATTTTATCCTTGCATTTAAACAACGTTTTCTATTGATTAAAATGAAGGAAAAAATACTCGATAATGTAATTGAACAGCCATTAATGGATTGTTTGCACAAGAGAAGTATATATGGTTTTACCTTGTGGGAGCATCTATGTTCCTGTGTAAATGAGGATCGTAATCATCGGAATCCCCCTGAGGACTGCTTCCGCCGCCGCTGCCGCTCTCAACATTATACCTATAAAGCAACAACAACAAACACAGTAGTAATTTCAAATTGGAAATGTATGCATTTTTTGTCCTTACTTGTTAGAACCGACCGGTTTCAATTTCATCGATTCATTTGCCATTTTGGATCCCACTCGTTCCCTTGCACTACCTTATTGTGTTCCTGAGTAATGATTGCGTGGACGTGTGTATGGGCACCAGTCGCATACAGTTCTGCACCTTTTATTTTTTTTCGTTGTATCACATAAGTTTTCTAACGCGCTGCCAAAAATTCACGTACAAAGAATGCTCATCTCCGCCGCATTGGTTACCTATTAATGTAAACAAGAAAAACCAGATTAGTTAATTTATTAAATAATTCCATACTTCAATAACAATTCAACAAAAAAAAAACAGTTTAAAATAGTTTTATTGATAATTTGTTTGTTTGATGAAATATTCCTGTTTTATGAAGAAAATTAAGAGACAAATTTTAGAAAAAAATGTATTATGATATAAATTGTTAATTTTTCAAATATTATGTGGCTAAAGAGAGCCACAATCTGTTTTTTTTATATTTTATAAAGAGTCACATGTAGATACAAATTAAATTGTTTTTATTTAATGTATACATATTTTTTGATGAAATACACATATTAGAACATAAAAACACATAAAATAATATAATTATGAAAAATAACAAAATTATTTGAAAATATTAGTAATAAAATTCAAATATAATAACAATAAAATGTTAAAGGAGCCGCACTTGACTCAACGAAGAGCCAAATACCCATAGTTGTCATATACAGGTATTTTTTTGTTAATTTTAAAACATAGGTACATTATATTATAAGACGCACTTTTGTTTTAGTATAAGATATTAAGAAAATTTTTTTTTATGTAAAATATCAATTTTACTAATATCATATTATCCTTGAAACTGATTACTTTAATGAAATATACCATATTTTTTTTAAAACTGTAAGACGCTCCATAATATTGTGTTTAAAACTGTTTTTTTTATTAAAAATTTTAGAAAAATATAACAATTCTAAGCATAATTTATGTTGATAATGTGAACATAATGAAAATTCTTATTTTCTTACAAGCAAATTTTCTTTTCTAAAAAAAAATCTATATTCTATATCTATGAACTATATCGTTCAGATTTTGCTTAGTCTTCTTTCGTATCGATTTCTTGTAAAACCTTCAATAAGGTCTCACTTAGTTCAAGGACTTCATTAATCTGTTTCAGCCAGTTTATTTTTATGTACAGCTTTATATTTATGTACTTATTTAATATAATTTAATACAAGTTTTTATTATCTTTTATATTAGTTCAATACGTCCAATTTACGTCTTAAAATTTGAATATTTTAGGATAAAAATTTATAATTTAAACAGAAACTCATAACTATTTTTGACACAATTATTTGTATGTATTGAATTTACAATTGTTGATGAATTTTATTTATTAATAGTAGATGTTTAATTCTTAAAAGTCCTGATTATGAATGTAGCTGTTTATAACAAAAATAAACAAAGTAATGATTATAATTAGAAAATTTATTTGAAATAAATGTTTTTTTATAAAATCTATTTCGATTAGTTTAAAATATAGAATTAATAGTACATTTTTACTTTATTATTTGATATATTGAGAATTGTATTTATATTTTCTGTAGTTTCAACATGAAAAATTGCAAAAAGTTATTTTTGTTTAAAGCAATTTTGGACTTGTTCGGTAACGTTTCTATTTATTAACCGAAACACCTGAGATGTAACCGTGATTTACGCGTTCCGTTTATGCAACGTCGAACACGCGGGTGTATTTTCGTTACATAAGCGAACGCTCGCGACATGTTTTATTTAAAACGATTTGGCCGAAAACCAATGCTTCCTCCTACAAACAAAACCCATTGTTATCTCACAATGCACACAGAACATCATTATACAATAAACACATTCGTGAATTAGACACAAAATATAAACATTTTCAACAACTTTTTATCATTAACAGCGATTATTATTATTAGCAGATCTTCTTATTACTTCATATAAGAATAGTAACAAGTAGTTACATATTTGTTTGAATTTGTATTGCGACCAAATTATTGACGCAAGGTAACAACTGTCATTTCGCAGCGACCCATATGTTGAGAAACGATTTATAAATTTATAAATCTTGCTTAATCCGTTCAGTTGTATTGTATATTGTTATGTCGTATATATTCGTCACGGTCTCTTGTATTGGGTTGAGCTTATGACGAATATATTCGCATCATAAATGAGCCACTACATATAATGCATAATTCCGCTTAAAGGGTTACCTTTATTAATGATTAAATATTGTAGTAATTCAAACTAGAACGATAAATTGTAAATATTATTTGACTCATGTTAATTGAATATAGCTAAATATGAATATGTTACAAAGGCGGTATAAGAATTTTAGAAATGCTTAGAGGATGGCACAAAAAGGTTGAGAAATACTGATCTACATTGTATAAAATACTAGACACAAATGGTGACCGGACAAATCAGAACATTGATAAAAAAAAGAAGACGACAAAAAAGGACAGTGATAACAGAGAACATCGAAAAAACATATTAAAATTATTTAGATAACTCATCATCATGTTATATTCAATCTTTGTCATTTGTTAATTTCTATTTTGCTTGAACTTTAATATTTTTTTCCGATGTTCTATTTAGTCACTTTTCTTTTCGTTTTTTGTTTTATCGCTGTTCCCCTTTGTCATGGAACCGACATAAATTTATATTTTTAAAAGTAGTTGGTATTATTGATTGGTTATGCAATTTTACTCATTGCTGTCACGTGTAACAACTTAAGTTAATTAATATCACTATTATCAGATTCTTTAGGGATTTTTTTAAAAATTAAAATACATTCCTCATTCTTCATAGTTACACATTAGTTTGTATTTCTAACGATGAGATTTATGTCCTAAATCACGCATATTGTGGATGCAGCATGATATAAATATAAGTTTATAATTTTTTGCAACGTTGGCAGAGGTATGTTGGTCGTTAGCCAGGATAGCCAATTGTGCATGCAACAAAGTCGTTTCGTCTGACACCTGACCGACACCTACGAACTAAATTATTTAATTTCGAGAAACGTGACTAACGTTACATCAAAATATTTATATACAATGTAAGCGCATTACATGTTATCGTATTATATCACACACACACACACAAAAACGTAACACATTGTTATGAAACTCTACACTAATTATAGAGTTACATTAAAAGCTATATTTATCGGTGGAAATGGAACAAGATATTTACATTTTTTTTATTTGATTCGGATATCCAACACGATCAATAAAATGGAAGGAAGTAGAATAAAATATCAATATTATTATTTAGAATATAGAATAGATTTATAAAATGATACAAACAAAAATAAAATACAGAAAAAAAGTGGATTCTAATTACATTTACATAATTAATAATTTATAAAATCGATGTTTTTGTAATTTTAATTGTCCTATGAAATACTAAAAAAGTCATAAAAAAATGAGTTTGTAGATTATTGCTATTTGCGTTTGTGTTCATTACATTTTTTTCCATTTAATTGGTAAAAAATGCTCACATTTACGTAAGAAACAATGCTTGTTTTAGAAATTTGCTATTGTTATGCACATAGTTAATAAAAAAAAAATCTCATTCTGTTCACTTCAATTTTAAGAAAAAAAAAATGTATAAAGTAAACACAAAATACATGAATTGAATGGAAATTGCAGACGTCATCAATAGAATTAAAAAAACATTAATAATTATTTTTTTTTTACTCATATTTCTCTAATTACTCAAAAATAATTATAGTTGTTATTATTTGGTTGGCAAGAAATTAATTTCAGTTTTCAATGATATGATTTTTTTGTTTTGACATTTGAAAGATGTCACTTTTAGAAGTTAATTGTGCATAATTTTGTTTACAGCTGTTAGTTTATAGTTAATTTTAATAGGAGTGTAAAATCGAACGTTTTCATTATATTTCTCTTTTTATTTCCGTTAAGGAAAAACAGCTGCTGAGATTCACAAAGAGATATATGAAGTGTATGATATTGATAGTTTGACAGAATGCAAAAATCTATGACTTATGATGACTAAATCTAAGTCATAATTGAATTGCATCGTCATATGTGCATGAGATTACAGAATGGTTAAATGTATTACACACAACAACTAAAATTCACTTAAATATCTTGAACTCGTTAAGAATCTCGATATTCGAAGGAATGCAATGGAACCGTCACTTTTTTTAAACAAATCATCACTGGTAATGAAAAAACCTTCATGATCCAAACGTGATGTACCTCCATAAACCCACATCTAAAGATGAATTCCATCAAAAAGTATCATGCTATCAATTTAGTGGGATTACAGAGGTGTTGTGTATTTTGAGCAGTATCCAAACGATAGGTATTTACAATCAACAATTAATGAAACTGGAGCAAACAATCAAATAAACTTGTCCAGAATTAGCATCGTGTTTCACCAAAACAATGCAAATCCTCACACATACTTGGTAACTCGTAGAAAATTATTGGAACTTGAGAGTAATATTATAGCTCTGACCTTGAACCATCAAATTACCATTTATTTCAAAGTTTGCAAAACCTTTCAAAATATAAAATTTTCATTGATTATAATGACCTGAAATCGCGTTTGGTTCAGTTTTTTGCCGATAACAACAAGAAGTTCTTGCGGAATCATGAAGTTGCCGGAAAGATGGTAGAAGGTCATCGGACAAAATGGAACATATATGTTCATTCTTTGTATATATAAAATGATGATTTTTTTAGTCACAGTCATATTTCTCTTATTAATCAAAAATAATGATAGTTGTTATTACATTTGTATTCTATAACTTTGTACAATTCGATTGATTGTTTCCAATTAAGTATATTTACGTAATACATTTAATAAGAAAAAAATATGCATGTGTTGTTTGAATTGATATAATCATTGTTATTCATTTTGTATACAGAGAAATGTATTTAAAGTAAATTGGGAACACGAACATGAGCAAGATTGAAGTCACATTTGCAAAGTGCATCATCAATCAAGCGCAATGTGCATACGGATGATCATGATGATTGATGCGGCAGAGTTAAATTTACCTAAATTAATGGCCAATTAATCAACACTTTATTACGCACTTAGCTTATTTCCACTCCTCGTGAACCGACCGACCGATCGACGTCCCAATTAGATATCCATCGAGTTTATTGATTTTCTATTCGATCGAATTAAGAAAATAGAAGCTGACGAAGATAGTTGCAACCGCGTGAATGACACAAATATTGTAGTAATAAATATGTATAAATAAGTTCAGTGAATTTAGAAACGATTTATCATCATCATGAATGACGTTTGCCCGGTCGGTCGGTGGGTCTGCGAACAATTTACTATGTAGTACACATAATTAGATTTAGCCGTTTGTGTTACGTCAATTTCGTTACATTTTTTTTAGTCGTTGTACGTTTCGTAACGTGAATGAATCTCGCGAGTAACATTTTTTTCCATTAACCACAGTAAAAATTATATTTTTAGATCAACTCAGTTTTGAAATTCTACATTTCAAATGAATTATAAATATACAGGTTCGATTTACGCCGATTCACAATAACGCCGCTGTGAAATAACGCTGATTTTACACTTATATGGAACTAAACCCTATAGTTATAGTAAATATGGGTTCATTTTACGCCGATTTGTTTTGCGTCGGCTTAGATTAGATCGAATGTTGTTAGTCTTTGGTCTTCATCAAATCTAATTTTTCCAATTATATTAAATTTAAGCCCTTGACATTTAATGATGTGTTCCAAACGTCTAAACTATATTTTTTAACCAAACTGTGGTCAGTGGTTCATGTGAAAGTTCTGACTTTATATTAAAAACATGTTTGTAAACAAGTAAATCCTTTATACAAGTATCAAATACGTTAGAAATTATGGAATTACTTTATTTTTTATGCAAATCCTGGTGTCATGTGTCGTTTTAGTTTTACGACAATTAGAGCCAAATTCTACTCTTCTTTGGGACTTCAAATTAGTACTGAATGATACTAAAAGAAATAGAAGCAATGAAATGAGAAAAAAAGAAAAATGTATAGAAAATATCCAATAATTCAAGTTTGATTTTTTAACAATTAACTTATGAAATCATTGAAAAGATGAAATGCAAATATTTTACTTTTAAAAACTACACAAAAAAGTTAATAAAATTAATTGCATTATGGACAAAAGACCTTTTTTTAAAATTGATATAAAAACTAAATGTAGTTTGTGTTTGTACTAGGTATGAAATTACAAGAAGTTCAATACATAAACAATAAACATATTAATTTTTACTTAATAAAGAAAGCAAAATTAATTAAATTTTGGATTTTTTTTTTGCAATTTGGTCGTCGATCTTGAATTCGTAAAATTAATTCTGATTAGAGCAGTATTTTTCACAGACAATCATAAATTTATATTTAACATTAAGTAATGCACGGTTTCCCAAACTTTTTCTGCAACATAACACTTTGTAAATCCTGAAATTTTCACGGAACATCTTGTTTATTTTATAGAGTAGGTAAGAATACAAAATTAATAAAATTAAAAAAATGACAAAGAAACATTCATTATTTATTTCATTCCAAGTTTTCACTAATCACACAAGTGTTTCCTATAATAATGTACAATCAAGTGCACTTAAAGATTCTACAGCCAATTTTGTAGATATTAATTATCATGACTATAATATTAATTTCATGTTTTGAAAACGAAATTTCAATACTTAAATCAATAAAACTCTTGCTGGTACATTATTTCAATTGACAGAATCGTTCAATTATATCTAACGAATTGTTATCCAAAATCAAAGAGATTCCTTCGATTTTAGTTACAAACATCTTTATGAGAAACATCACTTTCAATTTCCGACTAAAAGAAAAAAAAAGAATCAGTTGGAACAACTATTCCATTTAATTTATATGTGAAACTTATGGATAATATTGTTCTTATGTAGATTTATACTAAGTTTTAATTAAATTAATTACTGATGGCTGATAATTAAGTAAATAATAATTGTTGAGTATATTTTAGTTAAACCTGAATATGTTGCTAACAAATAACAATAATAACTGATCAATAAATACACAAATTAAGGTATGAAGAAACGACAATAGCTGAAATATAATGTTTTAATTTCATACTTGTTATGTCTGTTCCAATATTAATCTAAATTAATGATAATAAATAAACAATTTCATGAATGTCTTTAAGTTAATCAAACAATTAATTATATTACACAGGGTTACATCATAATTATGTGCGCATTTTGAAGCCAACTTGCTGATATTGAGTTATCGTTTCAAGATTAAATGCAGAACTGAATGGAAAGTGCAGCGTTACGTCTCGCACAAATAAACCTCAGATGCGTTTCAATAAGCGTATTCGTTATTAAACGATTTAAGTGGCAATTAAAATTAAACTGGAGACCGTCCAATTCAGAGGCTCGCCCCCAACGGAAGCAATTGTCGAATTAAAGTACATAGCATCAGTTCGTAAAAGAGATGATATCCCACGGTGCACCAACATAAATAAATCAAGCGACAAATTCCGTTGCAATTATAAAAGCTTTTTTTATCAAATCAATGGAAAATCGAAAAGAATTTATTAACGAGTGTTTACATTTCAATGTTTTGTTTGTAAATGTGAACAATGCAATTCTATATAGTTTGGATCATAGTTACAGTTTCGTTTTTTTTTAAACTTGCATTTAGTTTGTAATCAATTATGTAATCATATTTTTTTGTTGTTGTTACAGTTAAAACTTTTATTGTTGCGTGTGTTTGATTTTGGCGACTTACCCCCTAGTTTGTAGTTGGAGATCTTTCTTATTCAATCGGTTATTTGATGTGGAGGATGTAATGGGAAACGGCACAAATAGCACTTAAGTAACTTGAATCCAGAGGCTGACTGATGGTCGGGTTGTTAACGAATATAGAACTCGTACGGAGAGCCAGAGCCAAGAGCAACTAATTGTACGTTGTCACTGTTTCGCTCGGAACTGCGGTGTGCGTGTGCGGTCGTCTCTGTTGCTCCAATTATGTAAAATATCAAATGGGAGACAAAAAGGCGCAGGCGGATCTCTCGCGTTTTCCTTGTGATTACAAGCTAATTCCCCACCAAAAAAAAATCTTTGTTCTAACGAACCGAAATGTAGGAAACTAATTTCAACCGCTGCATTTTTATGTTCACTATAGTTTTAATTAAAATATAATCTAATTGTTGAATAATAATTAAAATTTAACAAAATTAGTTCCAATAGCAAAAATTATATTGAAATAATAGTAAATCAGTATTTGTATTAAGAAAACCATGAAGTTAATTCTTTGTTTAAAATTAATTAAAAAAAAATGCAAGTTAAATATTGAGAAACTGATAGAAATCTTAACCAACTTAAGAATCTAATTAAAGTGATTACAAGCTAATTCCACACCAAAGAAACTTTGTGATATAACTAATTGAAATGTAAGAAACTTATTCCATCTGCAGCATTTTTATGTTGAATTAAGTTTTAATTAGAATATAATCCAATTATTGAAATAATTAAAACTTAACAAAATTAGTTCCAATAGGAAAAATATATTGAAAAAATAATAAATTTGTGTTGTTTGAATAAAAAACAACGAAGTTAATTCTTTATTTAGAATTAACTAAAGAAAACCATTAAAAAAATGCAATTTTAAGAAATTCAATTATTGAAAAAATGTTAAAAATCTTGACCAACTTAACAAAGAAACCCTGTGTTTTAACTAACCGAAATGTAGAAAACTAATTCCAACTGCAGAATTTTTATTTTCACTAGAGTTTTGATTCAAATAATTATAACACAATTAAATTACTTATCAAATAGAAACAATCTGTGTTTGTCTTCAAAAAGTTAATTATTTTAATTATTGAAACAATCTTAACTAACTTAAGAAACAAATTAAATATTTAAGTTATTAAAAATTGTAATTTGTTTTTTCAATAAAAATATATTCTAATCAATATTAATTTGTAATTATGTAATTAATATAAAATTATATATATTGTAATTGGATTTAACACAGAATATATCAAATTTTGCATAAAATTTGACAAATTTTAAAAACTTTGATTATTATTATTATTATAAATTCAAAAAAATTAAGAATGAAATGCAATAATTGAGGCAGATGAGAACTAAGTTTTGAATGCTTTTATTAAAGTATATCAATAGTTAAATGTATGATATTAAACAAAATTAGTAAATTTTCGATTAAAATCAAGAAGTAATTATGAGATAATTTGAAGTATAATCAGTGTTGAACAACAAATATAACTGTATAATAAAATTCAATATTTCTTGCATTTAAATTAATATAGAAAGAGAAATACAGCTTCAACAAAAAAAAATGAGAAAAAAAAAACAATTACAATTTTCATTATTATTGTTTTTGGTTAAGTTATAATACAAATGAAACAATGAAATAATTTAAACTATTATATTGAAAAAGTATTTACAATTTAGTTAATAATTGTTAATTATTGTTGACTTTCAGCTATTATTTCTATTATTTCTTTCTGAGAAGTATGAAAACAGATCTAAATAAAGAATAGCCTTTATTATTGTTAATAGGATTATTGTCGTAGGCACTTAATAGGCCTTCATACAGTCTGGAATTCCGTCATCTCTTTAAGACCAGTTAACTTTCATAATCGCCTCATATACGCCTATATATACAAATTTTACGTTAATGTTATAAAAAAACTGAATCAATGAATATTATCACCAGTTTTTCTTAATGTTTTTTCCAATTTTTTAACTAATTATTAATAGGTTTCAGCATAAAAATGAGAATTTCAATTTTCTTAAAAATTTATTAGTACATATAACGTATTTTCATGTTTTCATCATTACAATTGTTTTTTTTTTTTCATTTTAAAATAATGTTTATAGTTTTCAATATGAAAAGTTGCAAAAATCCACCAGAATTAATGTATAATTTATTTGTGCAATTACCAATAGATTTGAGCAAAAAAAGTAGTCGCTAAATAAATTTCCTAATGTTATCACAAAATTTAACAAAAAAATCATTTTTATCACCATTGTCAAGGTCTATGTAATTTCGATTTTATTACAATTTTATGGCAAAATGCAACAAAAATCAAAAGTATAAAGTGTTTTAATTCATATTTCATCATTGTTCCTCATGTTTTTCTTAATGCAACATTGAATCTATTAAAATTAATGTATTTATTTAATATTAATGTATGCTAGAGTAATTAGGAGAGAGTTCAGAAAACAAGTAGTTGCTAAATCAATGTTTTAATGTTATCACAAAATTTAACAATAATCAATACTGTACAACTTTATATCATTTTTATCACCATTGCCAAGGTCTATGTAATTTCGATTTTAATACAATTTTATGACAAAATGCAACAAAAATCAAAAGTATAAACTGTTTCAATTCATATTTCATCATTTTCTTTTTGTTCCTCATGTTTCTCTTCATGCAACATTAAATCTATCACAATTAATCTATTTATTTAATATTAATGTATGTTAGAGTAATTAGAAGTAGGTTTCAGCAATAAAAGTAGTTGCTAAATGAATGTCTTAATGTTATCACAAAATTTAACAAAAAATCAAAAGTATAAAGTGTTTCAAATCATATTTCATCATTTTTTTTCCTTCATGTTTCTCTTCATGCAACATTGAATCTATCAAAATTAATGTATTTATTTAATATTAATGTATGCTACAGTAATTAGGAGTAGATTTCAGCAAAAAATAGTCCCTAAATAATTGTCCTAATGTTATAAGAAAATTAAACAAAAATCGAAACTGTACAACTTTATATCATTTTTATCGCCATTGTCAAGGTCTATGTAATTTCTATTTTATTACAATTTTATGACAAAATTCAACAAAAATCAAAAGTATAAAGTGTTTCAATTCATATTTCATCATTGTTTCTCTCCATGCAACATTGAATCTATCAAAATTAATATATTTATTTATTTAATATTATTGTATGCTTGAGTAATTAGGAGTAGATTTTAGCAAAAAAAGTAGTCGCTAAATGAATGGCTTAATGTTCTCATAATATTTAACAAAAATCAAAACTGTACAACTTTATATCATTTTTGTCACCATTGTCAAGGTCTGTGTTATTTCAAAATGCAACAAAAATCAAAAGTATAAAGGGTTTAAATTCATATTTCATCATTTTTTTATTCCTCATGTTTCTCTCCAGTTTGAGATAATTTTTATATTACTTTTTAATATGCAAAATTGAATTTCTCTCAATTAATGTATGTATTTAACATTAATTTATGCTAGAGTAATTAGGAGTAAATTTCAGCAAGAAAGTAGTTGCTAAATTAATGTCATAATGTTATCAAAAAAATAAATTATAAAGTATAAAGCTATTATTTAACATTTCTAATGATAAAATTCAACAAAAAATAAATATATTTCAATTTTTCTTTTTATCCACTTTAAAATAATGTTTATAGTAGTTTTTAATAAGAAATGTTACAAAATTGAATTGAATTCAATATTATTTGTTAGATTATTACAATGAAAATGATCAATTGACACACATTAAAGTAATTTATTAATAGCTTCGTATGTGGAGATTAGAATTAAATTCGAGTAGACTGAGTTACATGTCAACAGCGTTTGTCGAGTTTAACGACCCTAATTTACGCATCACATTGGTGATTTCAATTATACAACATCATCATGATCATGATGATGTTGATAGACTGGGAAGTGATTTGCGTATATCCTGTCATATAAATTATATTTCATTCATTATACAATACTTACTAAAATTCAAATTATTTTCAGGATTGAAAAATTAAATGTTTAATTATGTAATAAATTATTATAAAATATTTTGAAAATTTTAACAAGAAGAAGTCAAGAATCAATTATTATATAATTTGAAACATAAACAGTATTAAATAAATAAATAATTTCATAATATAAGACAAACATTCTTATGTAGACATTAAAATACTAAGAAAAACATAAATTTATAAGATTATTTTTTTACAAAAAACAAATTATAGCTTCAAACAATTTGATACAAAAATTATAAAAAATTATAAATAATTAAAAAAAAATGAATATATTTTATGTATGTAAATTGTGTATTTAATTTTCTTATGTTATGAATAAAAAATAAATTGAAAATTAAACAAACTTTTCCATTATTAACTAAAATGAACAAATGAAGTATTTAGAATATAGTTGTTTACATCACATTCTTAATATAGAATTGTGATAATCTTGCATACAATAATAGTACAAAAATTTGTAAATATTGAAGTTAATTTCTTCAGCAATTGATAAGCGAAACTTGCATGCTTCTATTTACAGATGTTGCACAAAAACATAAATATAGATATTTTATTTTCGGTGTCATTTACGCACTGTCCGACGAACACGAAATAAACGTCCGTTCCGTGGTTTCTTCTTAAACATAATTTTTTGACTACTTTATTTTCAAAACACTTACTACAATAAAATATTAACAAAATCAATGATTGAAAAGATTGGATTTTATCTATTAACAAATTATTACGTAATTAAAGACATTTCCATGCAATTTCTGTTTTTAATAATTTGTAAACTTTATATATTTTTTTCCTTTAATAAGTTTAAAACTTATGATTTTTTACTCAAATACTGTATTAAAAATGTTTTCCATATATAAATTTAAAAAAATAACATTTGAAAAGATAAACCTTTTTATAAACCTAATTTATTTAAAAACGACTATAAAAGTCATTATTCAAGACATTTTCATCTAGCAGTTAATGTTAGAATTTTTAACAATTGGATAATTTTTATGAATTTTTACTAAAAATGTAATAACATTACGTTTATAATATTCAATTAGTCATGGACTATTATGTGATTATTTGTATTTTGTTTTAGTTAAAGATTTTCAAGAGAATTTGCAAAAGTAAATTGTTGTTGGTTCATCAGCGTCACGTAACTAATTTTCTTGGATGTCTTCTAATAACGTTGACCCAAGCAGGGAATGCGGAAACTCTCATCCAAGTTGATTGAAGCACTTGAGCCGCGCTCCAATTGCACTACAATGCAATAAATGTTATCTTTCCAAAAGACAAACTAAGATTAAACATCGGTTGAGAAGAATCGATATCGAGAGTTAAAAAATGAATGAATTCCTGTTTCAATTTCAAATATTTACAAAATTTTAACACAACAAAAAATGTAAAGAATTACAAGAATTGTTAAAAATTAATTCAAGTTTTATTTTGAAACATTGTAAAATGATTTATATATAGAAACATTTACTAATTACCAACAATTGATTAAAATCACTGAAAATGTCTATTTTCGTGATATGTTAATTAATTCTGGTTTAATTTTAAATATTTACGTGAAAAGTATAAAAATTGTAAAATTAGTGTCTATAATAATTGATTAAGAACGCTGAAAAAGTCTATTATAATGCCAATCGATATGTGAAGTTACGAATGAATTCCTGAATCAAAAATTTTTATAAAATGTGCTACAAAAATTTTGAGTAAATGTATGAAAAAATGTTATTAATATTATGAAAATTAGGTCAATTAACAAAAAAATATAATTTTAAAGAAAAAATCAACTTGCAAGAAGAATGTACTAATTACCAACAGAATAAAAAAAAATGTTTTATAGAAATGATATAATCAATTAAAAAAACGTTACTAATAATCTAAAGTCTAATTTAAATGAGAACAATTTATTCAAAACTTAAATATTTGTTGATTACATAATTTGATAATAATGTCATTTAAGGAATCATGTTATAATACAACTTTTAATATTTCAGGAAATGACAGCTGTCACTGTTACTGTCACTGTCAAAACATCAAAATTTATCTTATAATTGGGTTGCTGTACAACTACAAACAAAAATATTTGGTTTAGTGGCAAAATGGTTGAGAAACGCTGATTTTAGTTACATGTTATATATAGGAATTGTTCATTATACATCAGTATGATTATGTAATTGCATTTAATTTGTGAATAAATTCAATTATGATGAAAACTATTTTTTTTTAATGTAATTAATTCTCGGCGTTGTTTACGTGGAAAGTTCCATCCAATAGTTATCCAGGAGAGTGCGTCGCATTACCCTGATTAAATCGGGATGAGAAAGCTTTTTATTTTGTAGAATTAAGTCGATTATCCGCGCAAAACACATACATCAACGATCCAAACATCAAACAATCATAGAACAATCGACTTGATTGTTAAACTTTATATAGAAAATTACAGTATTTAACGGAGATTGTATCGTTAAACAACTTTTCTCATGATCATTTCTCGAATGGGTGACTGAGAAATAAAATATAAATATTGACATTGAATGTGTTTTTAATGTATAGAAAAAGGTTTTGAAAAACGTTTAAAGGTTTTGAAAAACGCATTTTTTTGGTTTGGTTTTAGAATTGAAATATATAAACATTTATTATTGTTACATTTATTATTATACAAATTATTATTGAAATTAAAAAATGTTATTATTCTATAAATTTTCTTTTAATAGATTTCGATAAAAACAAGTAACTAACTTGTATCCAAATCAAGGCATCAAAAGTCTTGAAAAGCAAGAAGAAATAATTGAAATCATGAATACAAAAAAAAACAGCATTTTTCAGGAAAAAGAAAAAACTACGATCTAAATTTTAACGCCAATAAACATTGTAAAGAAACAACAATTAATTGTTTTAATAAGTTACAAATTACATATAAATCACTAAAGATATTGTAGAAATTGAACTTTTTTGATATTACAGTAATAATCGAAGATTTAAATAAATTCAAGTAATTACAGCAAAATTTATAAAGGAGAAAAACAAAACATTTATGTAAAAAAAAGTAATTGCTATTGGGTCTTTTCGCTAGGAGTGTATACTAATTTTTAAGATTTTCTTTTATCTTGCCCAATTTAACTTAAGTTTATTTTGAACATATCAAAGCTGACTGACTCATTAGAGCCGTACTATGCGAGGTATTACTGTAGATATGAACAAGAAAGTACATACTTCATGCTCAAAATTATTTAGTTAATTATTTTAAATGTAAATATAAATTAATAAAGTTCATTAAGTTTAGAAACACTTTTAATTATTTCAATTTCATTTCAGTTCTACACTCAAATTTAGATAGATTTAGTGTAATATTTAACTAAGATTAAATTATTCATGAGTTGTGATTTGGTATAAATAATTTAGTAAACTTTACAAATTTTGTTGGTTTTCATAACATAAACATAAACATTTATGTTATTGATGTAGACTGTACACTATTTAGTCCAAGTTTTTAAAACTGTCTATAAAATTCAATAGATCAATGAAAAAATTATACATTTTTAAATGTTATTAATTATAATAAGAGTTTTAACAGTTACAAATATAATATTAATATGGATTTTTGTGCAATTATGCGAAAATAATGTTGAAATCTATAATTTATTTCTTCTCCATACGGAAGTTTCAATTTTAAATCTTTAAATCTGTAATACAATTCATTTTGGAAATTGATAAACCTATAGCAATAAAATTTATTGAATCAAGAAAGCATATCTTTACTTTATTTAATAATAATAAGCAAACATAATTACTAGGAAAAATGTGAATCTCATTGAAGTTCAATTAGTTTAGATTTTGCTCTAAAATTGATTTGCTTATATCTTCTATATATCGAAATGATTTTCGATATTTTAATACATTGTTGCAAGTGTCTGTTGTTAGCAAAAGATAATTTTAAAGCAAAAACATTGAACTCTACGTGGATTAGAAGTCTTGGATTATAAAACCATTTGAAATCGATACAGTTGATATTGATTTCTCCTTGCAAGAAAAATTGATTCAACTAAAGGATAATTCGTATTCTAAATTCAATTTTTAAATATCTGGATTTGCCTAATTTTAGAATTGCAAAGACATTCGTAAGAAATACGTCACAATAAATAATTATTATGTTAAATATATAAGTCAAACAAAATTAGAAAATTGTTTAATTAAAAAAAAAGTTGCTGGATTACTAATACCAGCAGCAACTTGATTATTGTCGATGTTTGTGCATTACATTATACAAAATTTACAGGTCGATGTAGAAAAAAGGTTTGGTATCTCTGCTATAGATTATATACTAATTAGTCTACAATATAGAGTGAAATAAAAAAGGAATCATAAACTACATAAGATGATAATCAATCCTTGAGATAATGAGACAAAGAGTTATTCCTTTGACGAATACCTGCCGAATGATGATGATGTATAATAAAATTATACATAAGTTATTACTACTTATTAATGTATGGAAAACACAAAGACATCTTTTAACATCAAACGATATTATTGAATCAATAAATTAATTTGTATGAAAACTATTTTGCCAATTATGAACTACATACATCTAAATTCTATAAATTTGATATAGAACGAAGAATATTTGAATCTATTTTTTCCATTTTTGAACTACTTAATACATCATTCTATATATTTTATACAAAACGAAAAATATGTGAATCTATTATATTCCTAGTCATAATTTTATAATTATAATAACTGCTTTATAAAATATGAAAGCAAAATCATACTTTTACCAGTTTTAAGGTTTTTTTTTGTTTCTTTTCTATTTATGAACTACTTATTACTACTACATTCTATAAAGTTCTAAAAATATTTCATTTATATACGGTTTTTTTTTCCAAATTTTCAAGCATTATATACATTTACTTTATTTAATAAGTGTTATTATGTAATATGAAAGTTTACTTTCAGCATTTTCAGCAATTTACAAATATTCTTGATCTTATATGAAATGTAAGTATAGTTCACAAATGATAGTAAAAAAAAAGCTGAAAATGTAATCTTGCTTTCATATTGTATAACTACACTAATTATTCAATAGTGTAGAGTGAAATAATAGAGGAATCATAAGCTGCATAAGATAATAATCAAACCCTGAGATGATCATACTAAAAAGTTATTCCTTTGACGAATTCCTCCGTCGATTAGATTGATGTGTGTGACCCAATTCAATTGAGATTCTAATTGCCATCGTTTCGCGTTCCACAAATACTTCGAGCCCAAATAGATCGTGGTCGACCTTTGTGCGCCGAAAATAATGAAATTATTTGGCCGCGACGAAAAACGAAATTGCTGACCATCAACTCTGCGTAAGGTCTTATATACCTTAAGGTATTACTTCAATTGATCACAATGTGTTTACTCTTAAGAGATTGGATTTTCGTTACGTAATTCAATTTTTTTTGTGGTATATTGATCCTGAATGAGGAGGGGAATCGAACGGGTTCGGCGACCTATTGCGTCATGGGTCGTGGGAGAACCGCGTGCTTTTTCGGACGTCACACGTGCGAATTGGATCAGAAAACCGCGAATCTCTGCCGCAATGAAAAATCGTACACGCGTTTCTTACTTTCCACCCTTGAAATCCGAACATTGTGTGGTAATATTCCATTAAAAAAGACTTGTTTCTTCGCGTTAGATGCACCTTTTACTATAGTAGTGTTAACCCCAAATGAACCCTAAGTATGGGTGAAGGTTTCTTTTTTTTTGCTATTTACGTAACATCTGTGTGAATGCGTGTGCTCACTTACCGATTGAAAATTTCATAACCAACGCAAGAGGTGTGTCGCACGTACTTTAAATTTAAAACAGAAGAATCGGGTTCGGACTTCCGCGTCGTCGCCTGCTAAATATAGATTGCGATGCCACGACGCTTCGGCGCCATCTTTGAAAATCCGTAGGGCAGCGTCGCGGCGCGCTTCCATCTGCCATCTGCCCGACTTACTACCACCGTTCCGAACCGACAACCAACCCCACCGCTACCCGTACATTCATCCACTGACATCGATACAATATACAGCAGGAAACCCTTCTTCACATTACACACACTATTCAATACATTAATTTGCAATTAATCCACTGTATCCTTTGTTATTCCAATACATTTCCTTTAAACTCTTCATTATTTGATTATTGTTCTTCGTGCTGCTAAATCGAAACATTTGTCATCACTAATCCGATTTGTTTGCCAACTTTTCTACCCTTTGCACTCTTGACACTTTCACACTTTTATTTAGGGTGGGGCACGAATGTTGCAACAAAAGGAAATGTGAATATTTCTGTTATTTTTATTATTATAGATCGAAGAATATTTGAGTTTAAAATATTTCTAGTCATAATTTAAGGATTTTTTTTTGTTTTCCATTTTTCAACTACTTATAACTACTACATTCTATAAATTTCAAACCAAAATGTAATATGATTGTTTTATTTTCAAGTATTTCAAATTACATTAAAAGTGCACTTTCAGCTTTTATATTTTACTTGCCATTTTTGCAAACTATTTACTTCTAAATTCCTATACATTTCATATAGGACAAAGAATATGTGAATCAGTTATATTTAATACTTTCTTTTACTTTCTAATTCAAAATATGCACATTTGTTTAACTACAAAACTGATATAAACATGGAATTAACGACAAATTTGTAATTCGATTTATTCATACACATTATATAATTTATTATTTAATGTGATGTTTTAATCCGGTATTTTTATTTCTCAAAGAATTAGAATTCTAGTTTTTTTCTTTTATAAAGAATATATAATGAATATAATCATCTGTCCACTCTATCTTTTGATATTCCAATCATAGCAACACATTTCCTTTGATCTGTTTATTATTTGATTATTTTTCTTTGTGCTGCTGAAAACGAAACATTTGTCATCTCTAATCCGATTTATTCGCAAACTTTTCTTCGTTGCATACTTACATGATGTTTTATTAACTTTATATAAGATGAACATTTTCAAGTATTATAAACAATGTAGTTTATAGAAGAGGAAAGAAAACTTTCAACATCAAACGATACTATTTGCAACTAAATTCCATACATTTTATATAAAACCAAGAATATTTGAATCTAATATATTTTTAGTAATAATTTAATAAAAGAAAATATTATAACAATTTTTTTTTTATAAAAAGTAGAGTTGCAACATTCTATACATTTCTTCTAGTCATATTTTCATAAGTATTTTTTTTTATATTATCAAGTATTGCAAATTACATTAAAAGATTACATTTTCAGTATTTTTCAAGATTTTCTTCCTTCCATTTCTGAACTGTATTTTCTATTAGATTCTATAGGACAAAAGCGCGCAGACGTTGTTATTTATTAAGTAAAATAAGTTATCTAATAATATGAAAGCAATATTACATTTTCAGCAATTTTTCAGATTTTTTTTCTGCCATTTATACACTATATTTACTAGTACATTCTATATATTTCATATAATCTACCATATTTCTAGTCATTATATATTATATTTTTTGTTTATTATCAAGTAATACAATTGCATTTAACTAAAATAACTGATTTTATAAGCAAAATTATATTTTGAACATTTTTAAGGATAATTTTTGTTTGTTTTCCATTTGTGAACTACTTATTATGACTACATTCTATAAATAAAAAAAATATTTCATCTTTATATGTTTGAAATTTACTATCTTTTTTATTTTCAAATATTACAAATTATATTCAAAGTACAGTGGAACCTCGCTTAATGAGCATTTCGCTTAACGAGTAAAATAAATTGTAAGAAAAATTTTCAACTATTACAAAATAGTTCAAAATAAGTACATTTGTTTAATTACAAAAGTGGAACTAACGACAAAACTTATAATCCGATTAAATTTTTGTTAATATCTATTTTGTAAATATTTGAAGTGAAATAAGTTTCAAATCGATACATTACAGGATGATTTATTAGTAGGTACATATGTGACCTTAAATAAGTAATTCCATCAACGATTGATTTATTACTATTCCCTTGTCGTCATTTATCTTGCTGAAAACGTAACATTTGTCACCTCTAATCCGAATTATTCGTTAACATGTACAAGCTTGGCTCTTTTCTGTCATAAATAGAAGAATGTGGTAATCCTGCAATGTTTCAAAACAATAAAAAGAAATAAAAAGAAAATTATTACAATTATGTTTGAATTTAATATTTTTTGAATATTTTAATATAATTATTATATTTTTGATTGTGCTCATAAATTATTACATAGAAAGCAAAAAAAATGAAATTTTAACATATTTTTATTATGAAAAATTTCATCATTTAACCAGAAAAATAAAAAATCTAATGATAAAATATTTCAATATTTTGAAATTACAGTTTTTTTAACACGATTGAAATCATTTCATAAAAAGTATTATATAATTTTAAAATTTACCGATTCACAGATTTATTGACTTATAATGTGTTTTTATAAGAATATTTAGAAATCATCAAAATTAAAAATGAAATCTTGAACTCTTGCAAAGCAAAATAACATACTTTTCTTTATATTACATTTTTATGTTATATTAAAGAACTTAAACACTTGCAATCCTATTAGGTTGTAAACTTTTCTGTAAAATGACGTCTACATACTTGGCATCTTATATCATCGTATGTACACAGAAAATTGTTTTGCTCAAGTATATTTCAATTGCCAACATTTATTATACATTTTCAACTATTACAAATTGCATTGTTTGCAAATCCATTAAGCCAAAAACTATATTTTCACAAAATTTATTATATCTACTTAAAAATTATTTTTCTCTATAAATAATTTTTAATAAAAAATTACATTATTTTATCAAATACTTAAAATTTTCTTCATTTCAATCAAAATACAAATATTAATTGATGTACCAGTTGTAAAAGTAATTTTTCTGAAAGTTTTTGTTGTACTACAGAAACGAACACTTATCACTTCTAATCCGATTTGTTCGAAAACTTTTCTTCCCTTTGTAGGGCGAAAACTTACTTACAAAACTTGGCATCTGTTAGACTTTATATAAGCCGAACATTGTATGGATCTACTGTATTTAAAGCCACACTGTTTCATACATTTTTTTCTTCCTTTTAAAATAATTAAAATTACATAAAAAGTATACACATGTGTTCATTAATTAATAATTTATATATAGGTAAAAAACACATAACAAGCATTTCGCTTAACGAGCAAAATGAATTGTAAAAAAAATGACTCGCTTAACGAGCGACGTTTCGCATAAAGAGTGACGATGAGAAGAGAAGTCCCAAATTGTGCACCTACTACATCATTTTTAAAACTTTTGTACACATATTATGTGCATTTTTGAATATGTTTCACTATACGAGTAAAAATCTGAAATTTTGGAACGGATTAAACTCGTTAAGCGAGGTTCCACTGTAGATAATTTGAATTTAAAGCAAAAAATAAATTTTACTTTACTTAATAGAAAATTTTATAAGTTTTTATATAATTCTCTTCCAAATTAATAAAAAAAATCTTGTAAGTAATCTCTTATAAAACTGTTGACTTGTTCGTTTATAATAAATTAAAACTATTGCACTTATTAAGCACAGAATATGTTTTGAAACCAAATAATTTATCTGTGAATATTCCATCAAGTCAAGCAGTAAATCATAATAATCTCTTCTTAACAAACTGACTCTGCCATCTGGATAGCGTGATATAATGTTGGGTAACAGAATGTAGACACATGTTTCAAACATAATACAAAAACAAAATCAGTTAAAAAGTATAGAAAACTTCCGACATAGTTTTTAACGAATTTACAGAAAATTAATAAACATTTGTAATCAAGTGTAAATATACTTATTTTATTAAAACATATAATACAAATACATACAATAACTATTCTCAAACAAAACATTTAACATTAAAAATAATAATTGTTAAAATTTAACATTTACATTAGACTTCAAAAACAACACTTTTTATTATAGAAAAGCAACGATTTTTTTTCAATTATTTTAATTACTAACAATATAATTTCTAATTATTGCCTTAAAATAATAAGATTAACTAAATTTACTATCTATTTCTACTTATTCGCTATAATTTAATTATTATTTTATTGCATATCATAATACAATTAATGAAAGAACCTTAATTGATTATAGGCAACTTCTTATACATAATTATTTCAACAATGAAAAAAAAAACAAAGTAATTTTGGATCAATTATATTCATAATAAATATGTTAAACTTATATTAATCAATAAAACTAATTTACTATAGTTTAATAATATTCATTTATGGAATTGTAATAGTAACAGTTCATTGCTTAGCTTCTATTAAACATTATAAATAAATAATAAAATACAAACTACAATTATATACATTTTTTTTTGTGTGTGTTGCTTGTAAATGGCTTTACATGATCAATTTTCCTTAAATTTTCCTCAATTTCTTTTTCATCTAAAAAAAAAGACAATAATTTGTAACACAATTGAAGTATTTGAAACGTTGCTTCAATTACTAAACATGCACAAAGAATACGTATAAACATTACATAGTTATTTGCAAACATTCTCGACTATTATATAAAAAAATAATTGCTCAGAAATAGCAAATGTAAATATATATATATATATATAAAGATGCAACATCTTACGAGTAAATTCACGCACAATGTGTTCTATTAGACTAGAATGAAAAATCACATCATCACGCAATGTATTATTATTATTATTAATATAACGACTTTATTAATAAAGTTTTATTTGTTGAATTTATCGACGATTTTGCTGAGGCTCGTGTAGGTG
>NW_017096211.1:37338-43795 GCF_001412225.1 Nicrophorus vespilloides | reverse complement strand
ATGTTGTTTGGATGGATGATTTTCAAAATTCATACGTTATTTCCATTGATTTGTTTGAAACTTAAGAGAAATTTGTTAAATAACAAAAACATGTTAATATTTGTGAAAGTTAAGCAACAGCAACTTGAAAATGTTGTTGATGGATGATTATCAAAATACATAAGTTATTTCAATTGATTTGTTTCAATCTTAACATTATATGAGAATTTTTTTAAATTAAAAAAAAAAATACATTGATTTAAGTATTTAAGATCAAAGTTTTCTTGTATCAAGGAAATAAATTTAAAAAAAAAGAGGAAAGTGTAAGGGAGGCAAAATTTATTTCTGTCCTAAAACGGTCATAAATTTGTCTCTCCTTCAGACCTTTTGACACCTTTATAGGGAGGAAACTAGACGCTCCAGTTATGATCAATCGCCTCGCTGATTGCATAACAGCCTAAGTCTATATACAGGGTGGTGGTGGGTGCATCGTTTAAAAATAACCCGAAATATGACCGAACAATAAATTTTGGAGAAAGAGAACAAAAAAAAATTGAAAGTTTTAATTTGGGTTTATCTGTACCGAATAAATCTAAGCTATCTACGCGTAGGATAAGCAATAAAATAAATCCACTCGAGAAATGTGTCAATGCGTGCACATAAGCGACGATAAGACGCGAACTCACTGGAAAACAACAAAAATAAATAATGAATATGAAAGAAGAAAAAAAAATCAGTTAAGATTTTTCATCTAATCTCTCTACGTTTTTAAAGAAAGTAATGATCTCCGAAATTAAATAAATCAGAGTTGACGATATTTCAAGGATTTGATAAAGATCGTATTTTTTTTTTGGTATGGAGGAAATGGAACCGGATCCTCCGGTTAAATAAACATTAACCTCCGGTTAAGATTGGTTTTGGTGGCGGAAGGAAGCGAGGGAGAGTTCGGAAAAGCAAACACAATCAGCACGTGTGACAATGTATCATCGCAGCAAGGAAAAGTAATTAAAGTTTGACGACGTCGGAATCGATTTAAACTCGAAACCGAACAAACACGAATTATTTTCGCTCAATTTTTATTTCTATGTGTATTTATTCTTGTTGCCAGAATCAACAGCCGCAGAAATCGAATTAGAGGAAGGAATTCAATTCCTCCCTCTCTGCGTTTCCAATTAATTTCGGAAAGTGCGGAAGTATTATTAATTGTCACTTGATGTAATTTTTTTTTTTTTTGTATTGTATTGTGCGCTACCCCTTGGTGTAACTGACTGCACACATGTTCAGGGATGAAGAGTGTTGGTTCTGCTGTGGATGAGGAGAAGAGAGGGTTTGTCGCTTCATTATAAAGTGATTTCTGGGGACGACGAATCCACTAAACCAACTGGAAATTATCTTCTTCGCATCGTCCCCTTTCGCCACGACCAACACTCTAAATCACAAAACGTCTCCTTCCTTCCATCCACTTAACTTTTCACATCAATCTGTTTGCAGCTTCACTTTTCAATTCCATTGATTCTTGATACAAGTTAAATCGAATCGTAAATCGAATTTACTCAAAATAAATAAGTTTTAAAGTAACATTAAAAGATAAAAAATTTCAATAAAAATAATCAAAGATTTTCTAATATTTTAATAAATACTAAAACTTTTTTTTATTGCAATATTTGATAAAGTCCTTTAATCCTGTTGTAAAGGAAAAGTTGGCTTCTTCATTTCCAACGTTTTAATTTTGATTTTCCGGATACGCCATCTATTGGGCAATTTTTAAATTTTTTCTTTAAATTATTTAAAAGCAACAAATTATTGCATCATTAGTAAACTATAGTATTATTATTATACAAATATAGTATTTATACAAATATAGTATTTATACAAATATATATCTTCAATTTTGATCTTATTAGAGATACATTTGTGGTTATGAAACAGTAATTGTTATTTTTCAACTAGATCTAAAGGAATAAAGTGTTTCTTTTTTATAAATATTTGTCAATTATTCATTTTTATGATTTTCCAATGTTATAGTGTTGATACGCCATCTTTTGGACATTTTTTGAATTTTGTAATAAGTGATAAGTTATCATTACTATACTTTCATATAAATTTGATCCTTTCAAACTATAAATATTAGAAATAAGAACAATGAAATGTGTTTGTAGCAATGATACGTTATAGTAATGAAACGCCATCTTTTGGACATTTTCTTTAATTTAAATTTTAATTTTAAGTTAAATCGAATCGTAAATCGAATTTATTCAAAATTAATAAGTTTTAAAATAAGTCAACATCAAAAGATACAAAATTTATATAAAAATAATCAAATATACTAATATTTTAATAAATACTAAAACTTTTTTTTTATTGTAATATTTAATAAAGTCCTTTAGTCTAGTTGTAAAGGAAAAGTTGGCTTCTTCATTTCCAACGTTTTAATTTAGATTTTCTGGATACGCCATCTATTGTGAAATTTTTAAATTTTCTCTTTACATTATTTAAAAGCAACAAATTATTGCATCATTACTAAACTATAGTATTATTATAGTTTATACAAATATATGTCTTCAATTTTGATCTTATTAGAGATACATTTGTGGTTATGAAACTGTAATTGTTATTTTTCAACTAGATCTAAAGGAATAAAGTGTTTTTTTTATAAATATTTGTCAATTATTCATTTTTATGATTTTCCAATGTTATAGTGTTCATGATGTTGATACGCCATCTTTTGGACATTTTTTGAATTTTGTAATAAGTGATAAGTTATCATTACTAAACAATACTATACTTTCATATAAATTTGATCCTTTCAAACTATAAATATTAGAAATAAGAACAATGAAATGTGTTTGTAGCAATGATACGTTATAGTAATGATACGTCATCTTTTGGACATTTTTTTAATTTTAAGTAAAATCGAATCGTAAATCGAATTTACTCAAAATAAATAAGTTTTAAAATAAGTCAACATCAAAAGATACAAAATTTGTATAAAAAATAATCAAATACTAAAACTTTTTTTTATTGTAATATTTGATAAAGTCCTTTAGTCCAGTTGTAAATGAAAAGTTGGCCAATATATTTCCAAACAAACTTTCTGGTGAAAATTCGGGTTCCTGGGTTGGCAATAAATCGGGGACGGTGACTTCCAAGGGTTGGCAGTAAATAAACAAAGCAATGCGGCTTTCACGGAAATAAAGGAGGACGGCAGTAAATAAGGTCGCAAACTTGAAAGAAAAGAAGAAAAAAGGCAGCGGCAAAAGGTTGCTTACACCAGTAATCAAACATAATTAAGCGATAAAGTTGAACACCTCCGCGGAAGCTAAATATTTGTGTAATTAATTCGTCTCATAATATTTGGTTTTTACCGTCCTTGTTTGCATCACGCTTTATCGCGAAACCCAAGACCGACAATCGAAGCCGGCAACCGGTAACGCATTTGAAGATGCCGACAACATCGAAACAAAAAAATATAATAATTAAAAACAACATCAAACCAATTAACGCCGTGCTTTTAGATTAGAGCCAAGACGCGGTTCCATACTTATATAATCTTTATAGCTTCGGAATAATCAACAGTTTGGATTAATAACAAAAGTTTGTTTGGTTGCTTGTATAAATAATTGAATGCGCCATCTATTAATCAATTTGGGAATTGAAAATTGGTAACAGGTGAAAAGTTGAGGTGACAAAGCTGCGTAAACATCGTAAATTTCAGAATCGCGACAAATAAAGGAATCGTTGTCAGGAGGTGAATATCAAAAAAAAAAAAAATGAAATAGAAATAAAATTGAATCGCATCGAATGTGCACAATGGGTTTTATTGCATTGGTAAATAGTGAGGGGGATGCAACCCTCGGGAAGCTACTGCATGTTTAAACAATAATCCAGGTGCATTATGTGCGGGACACGCGACCTTTCCTTGTCCCCTTCTGTCGTTGCAGTCGTCAATTGGAAAGTGCCAATGTGCTTTATTTGAAACACCAATTTGCAGGTATAACGAGTGTTTATTGTGTGTGTGGTCGAGATACTTTCACAATGCGACTCTTGCAATTTATTTAAAGTGTATTCGATATTTGGATTATACGAGAAATTTATAAACAACGAAGGACATCTGTTGGAGAAACCATTTAATTAACATATTTATAGATCTGTCAGTTTTACTGTCATCAGTTAAGTCAATGTCATATTTTTAAAATTAATAATGTCTTAAGGTTATTTAATGATACACTTTTACCAACCAAATTGTATTGATACTCTTTTTTCATTATTGATTCTCAATGTTTAAGGTTTATCCAATATCACGTGTATTAATTATATAATCAATTGAATTATCATACAAATTCATCTGTCAGTTTTACTGTCATCGGTTAAGTCAATGTCATATTTTTAAAATTAATAATATCTTAGTTAGTTAGTTATTTAATGATACACTTGTACCAAGCAAATTTTATTGATACTCTTTTTCTTTATTGATTCTCAATGTTTAAGGTTTATCCAATATCACGTGTATTAATTATATAATCAATTGGATTATCATATAAATTCATCTGTCAGTAATACTGTCACCGTTGTCCATAGCAACTAATAACACTGTAGGGTTATGTAACTTGTATCGAATTAAAGTTGGTACCGACGAAATTGAATTAGTTCATCATCCGAGCAATGCTCAAATTGAATTACGCGACCGAAATGATACGTCGACTCGCTTAAGCTTCGGCATCCGACTGGCGGGAAATTTGAATTTAAATTTGAAATGCTTCGGCATTTTGATATTCTGGTAATGGGGTGGAAAGGAAATTATAGTAGAAGTATAAAAAAAAAACAGTGCGCGCACGTGTCGGTTTCCGGGGTCTCCGAAGAGGTCACACGCGGGGGCGGCTTGATTGATGGACATTGGGCGGTTTTCCTCGCTGATAAGGTACCGCAGAATGACAAAGCCGAAATGCGCAAAAAAAAATATAAAACAGGAAATTAAATATATAAAAAAAAAACTTGTATCCGTTCACTGAGCTCATTGATTTTCTTTTTTCTATTTTGGTATTAGACATTTAGATAGGTAGCACCCTCTATATTTTGATTAGAGAACTTTTTGTCTAAGAATTTTTTGCGAACGTGACTTTGGCCGAATTAAGTTGCGTAAGGAGGGTTGTTATAGTAATGGTAGTTAATGCTCCCTTTCGTAAAATTGCAGTTGCAAGTTTACCCTCCGCAATCACGATTCTCTCCCTCGCAAGCAAATATAGAGCGCGAAAGATAACCATTCCGAACGTGCGTTTATTTGTATTTTGTGTTTACTCTCCAGTTCGGAATCCGATCTCACCCTACAACAGCTTCTCGATTACCCAATTTTGATCATCCCTACTGCAGAAAGTGCATTCACGTTTGGGAATCTAAGGTGGCTGTGGTGACCCTTCCAATATACACACACACAAATTGTGTAGGAAAATTAAAACTATTTATGCTCAATTACTGCGAACCGATCATTCCGACCCATTTCATCCGTTCATTTCGCATCGGCGTCGGCCTTTATCGCTTCATCCATGTGATTTTATTACTTCGCGAAATTACATCCAACTAGCTCTAATGCACCAGAAAATCAATTCGATATCCTCCTGCAATCCGCTTCATCATACACTCAAAATAGTTTCAATTATTTAGAAAGAAACTAATAATTTAAGCAAACTTTATATTACATTTAATTACATTAAAAATTACCGTTTTTACTCTCCTTGCTGAAGTTAGAATTATAATTACAATAAAGTATATGTGAATCATCAATTTTCTTCATTTCCAACGTTTCAATTTTGATTTTCTGGATACGCCATCTATTGAGTAATTTTTGAATATCTTCTTTAATTTATTCTTTAGTTTATTTAAAAAGAACAAATTTTTGCATCATTAGTATTATTACTATCATAGTATTATACAATATATATATCTTCAATTTTGTTCTTGTTAGAGATACATGTGTGGTTATAAAACTGTATTTTGCAACTAGATCTTAAAGAATAATGTGTATTTTTTATAAATATTTGTTAATTATTCATTTTTATAATTTTCCAATGTTATAGTTTTCATAATGTAGATACGCCATCTTTTGGACATTTATTGAATTACGTGAAAAATTTCTTCTAGAATCAAATTTATAAGAAAGTAATAAATTTGATTCTTTGAGACTATAAATATTATAAATAAGGACAATGAAATGTGTTTATAGTAATGATACGCCATCTTTTGGACATTTTTTTTAATTTTTTTATACTTTCATATAAATTTGATCCTTTGAGACTATAAATATTAGAAATAAGATCAATGAAATGTGTTTATAGTAATAATACGCCATCTTTTGGACATTTGGACAATTTTTTCTTTAAATTAATTGATTTAAAACGAACAAATTATTACATCATTAGTAAACTATAGTATTATTATAGTTTGGATATAAAAATATATATATATTCAATTTTAATCCTGTTAC
>NW_017096211.1:31212-37317 GCF_001412225.1 Nicrophorus vespilloides | reverse complement strand
ATATAAATTTGATCCTTTGAGACTATAAATATTAGAAATAAGAACAATGAAATGTGTTTATAGTAATGATACGTTATAGCAATGATACGCCATCTTTTGGAAATTTTGTGAATTTCGTGAAAATTTTCTTCTATGGGCTTATTAAAAGGTAAGTTATCATTACTAAATACTAAAATATACTTCCATATAAATTTGATGCTTTAAGACTATAAATATTAGAGATAACAACAATGAAATGTGTTTATAGTAATGAAATTGTTGTTAATTTTTTCTAGTAGAAAGCTCATCAATCTTTTGGAAAGGAAATGCAATTTTTCTAATTGAACCGAAATCCATTACATCCGTTTAGCGTAATCGAACTAAAGAGAAGAAATGTAAAAAAAAGAAAAAGTTCCACTATTTATTATATTCGCGTGTGTTTGCTATGAGCTCGCCCGTGTTTTCCGTTTTAATTAAAAGTCTTGAGGGTTTTGTTGGCGCGATGCAATCAATCTTCCCATTGCGCCCGAGATCGATAAATTTTGTTGCCGCCGCCGTCGCCGTCTCCGAGACGTCGCTCGAGTAAGAGAGGGGGCGTCGTTAAATTCAAACAACCCCCATAAGACTGCGCTGCTCTCTTCTTCTCAGAAAGAAACGAAAAAATAAATTAAAGTTACGCTTTTTCCTCTCTCACGACGTAAGTGGATCCGAAGTTTATGCACACTCTTGAGTCACGATGAATGGACTCGCAATCATCGAGAAATAAAAACAGAAAAAAAATAGTTTTATAAATATAAGCGTGTTACAGTTTCATCGTCTGAATAGTAGCGCTCTTTGAAAGTGTTGTGAATCATCTCGTGTGCGTTTGGAAAGTAAATGGTGGTTATTGTGGATAGCCACATTTCTTGTATTTACGAAGCTTCCGAACTTTACGATTCGATTCTATTACGTGACGATAAGACACGCCAACGCTCTTGCATCAAATATTATTACACATTTCGAAACTCAAGTATAATTCATTTAAAACAACTTAAAAGAGAAAGAAATTGAAAAAAAAAAGTTCATACAATAATAATAGATGGCGCTACTTGTTTATCTTATAGAAGACGTTCTAAAACTTACTACCGTTACTCATGCAACGTCCTATGTAAAATTAAAACTATTTTACATTATTTTGTTAAGTTTTCTTGCTTGATCTTTTTGTTATTTATGTATATATATTAACAATATTTAACGCGTATATTTAGTTGCCTATTTATAAAACAAAATCAAATGAAGTATGGTTGTTTATTCGTTGCTATGGAAAATAGTATAATAAGTAAATAAAGCAAAAGTTAAGATTCGAGTAGTTTGGTTTACTTTATTGCATTGAAAATTTTCTTCTATAGGCTTATTTAAAAGGTAAATTATCATTACTAAACAATACTATATTTTCATATAAATTTGATCCGTTGAGACTATAAATATTAGAAATAAGAACAATGAAATGTGTTTGTAGTAATAATACGCCATCTTTTGGACATTTTGACAATTTTTTCTTTAAATTAATTGATTTAAAAAGAACAAATTATTGCATCATTAGTAAACTATAGTATCATTATAGTTTAGATATAAAAATATATATATCTTCAATTTTAATCCTGTTACAGATAAATTTGTTGTTATGAAACTGTAATTGTTATTTTTTCAACTAGATCTTAAGGAATAAACTGTTTTTTTTTTTATAAATATTTCTCATTTATTCATTTTTGTGATTTTCCAATGTTATAGTTTTCATAATGTTGATACGCCATCTTTTGGACATTTTTTGAATGAATTTCGTGAAAATTTTCTTCTATAGGCTTATTTAAAAGGTAAGTTATCATTACTAAACAATATTATACTTTCATATAAATTTGATCCTTTGAGAATATAAATATTAGAAATAAGAACAATGAAATGTGTTTATAGTAATAATACGCCATCTTTTGGACATTTGAACAATTTTTTCTTTAAATTAATTGATTTAAAAAGAACAAATTATTGCATCATTAGTAAACCATAGTATTATTATAGTTTAGATATAAAAATATATATATCTTCAATTTTAATCCTGTTACAGATAAATTTGTGGTTATGAAACTGTAATTGTTATTTTTCAACTAGATCTTAAGGAATAAACTGTGTTTTTTTTTATAAATATTTGTCATTTATTCATTTTTGTGATTTTCCAATGTTATAGTTTTCATAATGTTGATATGCCATCTTTTGGACATTTTTTGAATTTCGTAAAAATTTTCTTCTATAGGCTTATTTAAAAGGTACTATACTTTCATATAAATTTGATCCGTTGAGACTATAAATATTAGAAATAAGAACAATGAAATGTGTTTATAGTAATAATACGCCATCTTTTGGACATTTGGACAATTTTGTCTTTAAATTAATTGATTTAAAAAGAACAAATTATTGCATCATTAGTAAACTATAGTATTATTATAGTTTAGATATAAAAATATAAATATCTTCAATTTTAATCCTGTTACAGATAAATTTGTGGTTATGAAACTGTAATTGTTATTTTTCAACTAGATCTTAAGGAATAAACTGATTTTTTTTATAAATATTTGTCATTTATTCATTTTTGTGATTTTCCAATGTTATAGTTTTCATAATGTTGATACGCCATCTTTTGGACATTTTTTGAATTTCGTGAAAATTTTCTTCTATAGGCTTATTTAAAAGGTAAGTTATCATTACTAAACAATATTATACTTTCATATAAATTTGATCCTTTGGGAGTATAAATATTAGAAATAAGATCAATTAAATGTGTTTATAGTAATAATCCATCTTTTGGACATTTGGACAAATTTTCTTTAAATTAATTAATTTAAAAAGAACAAATTATTGCATCATTAGTAAACTATAGTATTATTATAGTATAGTATATTATTATACAATAATAATAGATGGCGCTACTTGTTTATCTTATAGAAGACGTTCTAAAACTTACTACCGTTACTTATGCAACGTCCTATGTAAAATGAAAACTATTTTACAATATTTTGTTAAGTTTTCTTGCTTGATCTTTTTGTTATTTATGTATATATATTAACAATATGTAACGCGTAAATTTAGTTGCCTATTTATAAAACAAAATTAAATGAACTATTGTTGTTTATTCGTTGCTATGGAAAATACTATAATAAGTAAATAAAGCAAAAGTTAAGATTCAAGTAGTTTGGTTTACTTTATTGCATTGAATCTGGGAAAAAGTAATCAAGGCAACGTCAACGTTTTTCTTTCACTCAATCTCATTCTATTGCAAAACTATTTGAACTGATGCAGTAGGAAGTTTGTGAATCGATTCGTGTCGTTGCTTCTGCACGGATTTTAAATAATTAAAGAAAACGTTTTCGAGTCGAGTCGTCTTCGATTTCTTATTCTCTTTTTTTTGTGTGTGAAATCGACGCAATCGATCCAGAGGGTGCTCGAACGGAAGTGAAGGGAATTAGCAATTGAACGAGTGAGGGAATTTGAATAACCGAAAACCCGACCGCCGCCGCCGCCGCCGTCGCGCACCCCCAAGCGCCGCTTTCATCTTTTCGCTGCAAGTTCATATGCAAATCGCCCTCACAACCAACCTCACCCCAAGACTCCTATTCAAATCCATTCACGGATACGCACGGAATACAGGCAGAACCGAAAGAGGGAGGAAATTTCAGAGGCGGATAAAGGAAAACGGAAAAGATAAGGAAACAGGAATGATTCCACAAGAAGTCTAAAGGGAACGTCGTTCGAATTTACATTTAATATTTAAAATATTCACATATTAATTCAAATAATTACAGTTACAAGAATCTAGATGGCGCGTTTAAATATTGAGATTTTTATGTAACTTTATATACACTTGTACAAATTATAGCTTTCCCATATATATTTGAACAACTTCATACCTGACTTACAATTTTAGTTGGCGCGGTTTCTAATGACAGTTTCGAAACTTTAAGAAGTTATGCAACTAAATCCACGTATATCTCGCAATTATTGTATACAAAGTATAAATTATAGTGAATTTCTCCAAGTCAAAAGCTTCATTTTGAGATGTATTTGAAATTTGTCTATTGTTGTATAACACACACACATATATATATTTTGCAAATGAAAATGGTGTTTTTTCTGAAAGTTGCGCAACTGTAATTGCACAAACAACATTGTCAATGGACGAGTGCCAACATCGAAAATGAAAACTCTGAAGAGGTCGTTGAATTGCGAGCGAGCGTACGAACGAAGGGGAAATGGAAACGTTGTGTACGTGTGTGTTTGAATCTCTGAATTAATCGAAAGGAAAAAACTTATGTCGATGGTTGGCTGCGACAACAAATGAAAGCGGATGCGAAACCGATGCTTCTCGACGGGCGTCAAAGACAAAGGAAGATCGCGCCTCGGAAATAGAGACTGAATTAAAAGTGAATTAAGGGGTTGAAATGGGAACGCGGCTGCAAACAAATGAAACGAACAATAAAAAAAATAGAGAAACGTGAAATAACGAGAGAAAGAGAGAAAATAGGGAATAAACGAAAAAGCGGAAATAAAGAAACGAAAGTGGTCCGCGGATGTAAAGCCCTTCTGGGATCTAGAATGAGTAGGGAAGAGAGGAATAAGTGGAGAAAAGGCGCTGAGCACAAAGGGATTGGAGTGGATCCGAAATTTGTATACGACGTAATTTGCACCAATTATTCGGCAACAAGAGGACGAATGTCCTTAATCTCTTCGAGCCGTGTAATTAAATTTTAAAAAATTTCTTTGTCCTTTCCCATAAGTGTTTTAACATAGTCAAATCAAATTAATTAAAAATGTTTACTTAATTTCTTCATGCAAAAAAATATTTTTTTCTTAATTAAATTTAATTCTCTTGTTAAAAATATAATATTGGAAATATTGGAAAGAATGCAATCAAAAACAACTTTAATTCGTTTAACAATACTAGATGGCGTTTCAATATTTTTTTTAAATTTAATTATTATATGCAACTTGTTAAACTTTCGTATTGTTTTATTGGAAATTTAAGAACTTATTATTATAGGAATTGAACAATATTCGGCAACAAGAGGACGAATGTCCTTAATCTCTTCGAGCCGTGTAATTAAATTTAAAATTTTTTTTTTGTTCTTTCCCATAAGTGTCTTAACATAGCCAAATCAAATTAATTAAAAATGTTACTTAATTTCTTCATACAAAAAAATATTTGTTTTTTAATTAAATTTAATTCTCTTGTTAAAAATATAATATTGGAAATATTGGAAAGAATTCAATCAAAAACAACTTTAATTCGTTTAACAATACTAGATGGCGTTTCAATATTTTTTAAATTTAATTATTATATGCAACTTGTTAAACTTTCGTAAGAAGTTATGCAACTAAATCCACATATATCTCGCAATTATTGTATACAAAGTATAAATTATAGTGAATTTCCCAAGTCAAAAGCTTCATTTTGAGATGTATTGAAATTTGTCTATTGTTGTATAACACACACACACATATATATATATTTGCAATTGAAAATGGTGTTTTTTTCTGAAAGTTGCGCAACTGTAATTGCACAAACAACATTGTCAATGGACGAGTGCCAACATCGAAAATGAAAACTTTGAAGAGGTCGTTGAATTGCGAGCGAGCGAACTTACGAACGAAGGGGAAATGGAAAAGCTGTGTACGTGTGTGTTTGTATCTCTGAATTAATCGAAAGGAAAAAAAACTTATGTCGATGGGTGGCTGCGACAACAAATGAAAGCGGATGCGAAACCGATGCTTCTCGACGGGCGTCATAGACAAAGGAAGATCGCGCCTCGGAAATAGAGACTGAATTAAAAGTGAATTAAGGGGTTGAAATGGGAACGCGGCTGCAAACAAATGAAACGAACAATAAAAAAAATAGAGAAACGTGAAATAACGAGAGAAAGAGAGAAAATAGGGAATAAACGAAAAAGCGGAAATAAAGAAACGAAAGTGGTCCGCGGATGTAAAGCCCTTCTGGGATCTAGAATGAGTAGGGAAGAGAGGAATAAGTGGAGAAAAGGCGCTGAGCACAAAGGGATTGGAGTGGATCCGAAATTTGTATACGTCGTAATTTGCACCAAT
>NW_017096211.1:28739-31187 GCF_001412225.1 Nicrophorus vespilloides | reverse complement strand
ATTGTTTTATTGGAAATTTAAGAACTTATTATTAGAGGAATTGTACAATTGACGTTATTAAAACAAAATATGTATTTGGAATATAACCTATAATTGATTCAATCTGTTGCATATTGAATTATAGGTTAATTCTTAACATTCTTGGATTAAAATTGACAGTATGAAAGTTAAGGTTATTTAGGTTACAATACAAATATTTCAAGTTAAGAATACATATAATGGCATTGATTATAAACATTATCTTTGTTTTAGTAAACAAATTATATTTCATAACCTGATTGCAATAGTTAAACATTCGTATTGTTTTATTGAAATTTAAGAACTTATTATTAAGGAATTGTACAATTGACGTTATTAAAACAAAATATGTATTTGGAATATAACTATTCGGCAACAAGAGGACGAATGTCCTTAATCTCTTCGAGCCGTGTAATTAATTTTTTAAAATTTTTATTTGTCCTTTCCCATAAGTGTCTTAACATAGTCAAATCAAATTAATTAAAAATGTTTGCTTAATTTCTTCATACAAAAAAATATTTTTTTCTTAATTAAATTTAATTCTCTTGTTAAAAATATAATATTGGAAATATTGGAAAGAATGCAATCAAAAACAACTTTAATTCGTTTGACAATACTAGATGGCGTTTCAATATTTTTTAAATTTAATTATTATATGCAACTTGACATTCGTATTGTTTTATTGGAAATTTAAGAACTTATTATTATATGAATTGTACAATATTCGGCAACAAGAGGACGAATGTCCTTAATCTCTTCGAGCCATGTAATTAAATTTTAAAATTTTTCTTTGTTCTTTCCCATAAGTGTCTTAACATAGTCAAATCAAATTAATTAAAAATGTTTACTTAATTTGTTCATACAAAAAAAATATTTTTTTCTTAATTAAATTTAATTCTCCCGTTAAAAATATAATATTGGAAATATTGGAAAGAATGCAATGAAAAACAACTTTAATTTGTTTTACAATACTAGATGGCGTTTCAAGATTTTTTAAATTTAATTATTATATGCAACTTGTTAAAAATTCGTATTGTTTTATTGGAAATTTAAGAACTTATTATTAGAGGAATTGTACAATAGACGTTATTAAAACAAAATATGTATTTGGAATATAACCTATAATTGATTCAATCTGTTGCATATTTAATTATAGGTTATATTTTTAACATTCTGGATTAAAATTGACAGATATGAAAGTTAAGGTTATTTAGGTTAAAATACAAATATTTCAAGTTAAGAATACATATAATGGCATTGATTATATACACATATTTGTTTTTAGTAAACAAATTATATTTCATAACATGATTACAAGAATCATAACATGTTGTTTCACGATTAAAACATAGTCATTGTTTTTATAGCTCATTCTTATAATTGACAGATTATAGGTTAACTTAACTAACTATTAGGTTATGTGCATTTTGAGTATAACATTAATTTGATGAGACGATTAAAAATAATTATAAGAAAAGTAGTAAATGCTTCAAAGAATTAAGGTTAATTTTGAGAGTGAACTGTGGTTATTATTTCGTCCTGTGCTGATACGAATCGATGGATTAGAAGAAAAAAACTTTTATATATTTTTAATGCACTAACGACTTGTTCTTCGCTGTGTTTTCGGACGACACGCACAAAGTTAATTTACGTCGCGTGTCCTCACGTTGAGGAGGAGAAAGATATCCAACAAAGAACAACAACAAAAAAAAACTTATACGAATAAACTACTCACCGGTTGGATCCTTGGATCGAAGTAAATGTCCACGAAAGTATCCAAAAAAAATAATAATAATTTGCGAGAAACACTGGTGTAGGAGCACCGTTTATTTGTTTATTGTTCGGATGCAGATTGCGTTGAGATCCGTGGCGACGGCACGAACGCTTCTTCTTCACTATTCGTTTGTTTATTTGTTGTTGTTGTTGTTTGTTGTTTTTTTTTTGTTGCCGAAGAGGTGGGCGAATGAATAAAGGATTCCGGCGCGTTCGTCCGGCCTCACGATCCGCGATAAACAAAGCAAATGGCGTCGAGTCGCACGCCGCGACGCCGACAGATCGATACGCAGACGTGTATCGTGTGCAGCGGGCCGCCGAAAACCGTGGACCCGGAAGGCCCTTTTGGCCGCCCCCAATGCTCGGTCTGTCCGACTGCAGGGGACACATGCGTACACACTTCCACAGTTTTCCAGGTTGGGAGTTAAGGAAATTCACAATTTTATTTACACACCGACGCCGCCGACGTTCCTCCAACCGCCGCCTCCGATAAAGGAACACCCGCAAGTCACAACCGCCGCCATCACAAACCCTCCAAACAACAACAACAAATAAATGACAACATAACCTAAGAAAATGTTATAAACGTCAAAAAATGACAGCCACACTTTGAATATAAATAAATAAAATGACAGCTCAACTTAACAACAAAAAAAA
>NW_017096211.1:11028-28716 GCF_001412225.1 Nicrophorus vespilloides | reverse complement strand
TCAAAAAATGACAGCTACACTTTGTATATAAATAAATAAAATGACAGCTCAATTTAACAACAAAAAAACACACGAAAAAAGTCATAAACGTCAAAAAATGACAGCCACACTTTGTATATAAATAAATAAAATGACAGCTCAATTTAACAACAANNNAAAAAAATGGATAACATCGCGCTGTATATAAATAATTTAAATATAGTAATACAGTAATGTAAATATAATTGGTTGTGTCCGTGTGCTATTGATTTACGACCTCCCGGTTATTGTTTTACAAGCGGCTTTTACGGCCCTCCGACGGCCACTAATTTCACACCTCCGGCCGCCGTTTTCATTCTAGGAAGCCGTGATTTTTATTTTTGATTTTGTTTTCCTCTTTTATACCAGTGTTTTTTGTTTGTTTGTTTTTTTATTTTCGTTGGTAATGCTTCCGATCGACGCGACACGTTTTTCCGGTTTTCCAATTACACCCAACACTCGCATTACTAATTAAAATTTAATTCGCGTAACCGACGTCGATGAGATTTTATTTTTTTTCTTCGTTTTACCGTCTTTTCGTCGCCTTCGAATTTCATCTCGACTCTCTTAAACAGATTTGCAATTACTCAATGTTATTGCTCTCCGTTTACGACACAGACGTGACAGTTTACTTTTTATTTGCAAGTTCACTTGAAAATCTTAAACTTGCCACATTTCTTACTGTCAACTTATACAAAAAAAAACCTTCTGATTTTCATAAATTCTGAATTATTTAATTAAAACTTTATCAATGTTTTTTTTCTTTTCTTTAATGCTATTATTATAGCAATTAATTGTGTAATGCTAATTTCAATTGAATAGATTGAAATATTGTTAAATTTGATATAATTAATAGGTGATTAAAGTATCAAAATCGCATGATCATAAATATAGAAAGAGAGTTTCCAGCATCACGTATAAAATGATCCAATAAAAATTTGAAAACCGTATAAAGTGACGGAGGGGGCTTTGAGAACACGACCACCGCCACTGTTTCCATGGCAACCGGGTGGCGGATGCTGGAAGCGCTGCGCTTTAGGTACCGGATGCACCTCGAGAGGGTTTTTACCGGATCGCAGCCGGCTTTTGACCACACCGATGTTACAACAACAACAACAACAAAAAAAAGGACATTCCTGAACCCGGCGCATCCACACGACATCTCTCGCACAAACACAGAAAGAGAATGGAATGCGTACATGTGTATATATTTAATCCCATTATTCCGACGCGGTCTATTCTCGGTTTTTCCTCCTTCTATTTTCAATAGACTTAACCCCGTTCTAAGCCTGCTTAACTTAACTCTATTTTCGGAGATCGGAACGGTGATTAATAGGGAAACACTCTGGAATTTATCGCTGCTTTATTCAAGGAGAATTAGTTTTGATTTGATTGCGACATCATTCGGCGCGCAGCTCGAACTGCTTGCAGAGAAGCGGAATGTCTTTCTTGTAGTAGATGACTTCGAGAAGGTAATGACCCTTGTTCGATGGTTTAAAGATCATCTCGTTCGCGGCTACGGCGAAACCATCAACTTTATACTTTCCCTTTTTGAAGAAAAGAAAAATTAATTGGATTTAAGTTTTTCTTGTATAAATTCACCTTAGGTATCGGACAAGTTGCTTTTACGCCCATCTTCTTAGCCAATTTCTCCCAAATTTCCGGAAAGTACAAATCGATTGCATCGCAGAAGTTTCCGCTCATCTTCATATTATCTTTAATCCATTTGTTTCCTTAGTACTTGCTGCCAGTCAAAGAATACTAAAAAAGAAAAACAAATTTGTTAATCTGCGCATGTCGATCTGCGCAGTTTGGTTTTTCGATAAAAGTTTCGTAACAATGTACGAAAATTACATAATAATTCATTCGTTTTGGTCATCTGCTGTGCATTTATTAAGGAAATAAGTATTTTCTAAACAGATACAATCATTTACTGAAACAGTTTTACTAAATTAGGCAAGATTAAAGAGCCCCACGTTGGGTTCCAAAAGTAACAGTAAAACAAATTTGTTAATCTGCGCATGTCGATCTGCGCAGTTTGGTTTTTCGATAAAAATTTCGTAACAATGTACGAAAATTACATAATAATTCATTCGTTTTGGTCATCTGCTGTGCATTTATTAAGGAAATAAGTATTTTCTAAACAGATACAATCATTTACTGAAACAGTTTTACTAAATTAGGCAAGATTAAAGAGCCCCACGTTGGGTTCCAAAAGTAACAGTAAAACAAATTTGTTAATCTGCGCATGTCGATCTGCGCAGTTTGTACGTTTGGTTTGACTATTACCTCGATCGTGTCGTCCACGTCGAAAGGCAACGTCGCTTCTATATTGGCAGCGTTGTGGTCTATATCCAAATCGACTTTCAGGCCTTCGTTCTGCTCGTTTTTTGGAACATCGCAATTGTATATTCCCACCACGGTTACACCCTGGAAAAGATTAATTATTAGCCAAAATCCACTCGATCCATCCACCTACCGTGCAGCGAACATATCCAACGCTGAAAATGAATAATAGAATCGCTTTCACAAACATATTCGCACCGAATCCGTTCCTTTCAAACTCCGCAACGTCATTTTATACCAAAGCGAACAAAGCAACAACGAAACCCATCCGAGCGTAAATAAAAATCACTTGTTAACGTTGTAGTTTTTTTTTTTTCATCATTAATTTATTTACACTTTAATAAATTGCTCGATGAAAAAAATAAAAAATTGTGCGAATTACTAATCACTTCTTCTGCTAATTGGCTTTTTTGCAGTTCGCGCGGCGGGGCTAATTACCATTCAGCCGGGTTTTCGAAATCGCGGCAATAAATAAAAAAAATTATTTAATTGAATTCCGCTCGATTTAATTACCCGAAGGGCGGCGAATGCGGGAAAAAAAAAATTAGTAAAATGAAATGAAATGCTATATTGTTGCATAAATAAATTGAATTTTCAACGCGGCGGAATAAACACGCCGAACACGCACGCAGATACATTATTAAATCCGTAATGTAATTACGGAGGCACGTTTTCATTTTCCAACCGGACGAGACGGAAGAATCGAAATAAAAATACTAGTTTTTCGATAAAAAATTTCGTAACAATGTACGAAAAGTACATAATAATTCATTCGTTTTGGTTATCTGCTGTGCATTTATTAAGGAAATAAGTACTGAAAGATTTTCACTGAATTAGGCAAAATTAAAGAGTCCCACGTTGGGCTCCAAAAGTAAGACGATCAAATTTCCGAGTTAATTTTGACATTTGAAATGTCAATAATATAAGCAAATGATTAATACCAACTTCGATGAAATTAATATTTTATTTTTTAAAGTTGGTAGTTAAATAATTGATTATAATTATATAATATATATATAAATTGCTGATTTAATTGTTGCTTTTGATAATCTAGCGTGTTGAAAATTGTTAATTCAGCGAAGAAGACATAACAGGAAGAAGTATTCTGTTCCATCCAATGCCATTCGTTGCATAATAAGAGTGAGCCGATTATATATAAATATATAAATAAACTTTGTTTTCAAGTTTCTATGGTGATATAGTCGTAATGGAATCGTCATTGTTGTTGTTGTTAACGTTGTTTGGTTACGCAAACGCCGTTCCAGGCTCCGATGTAAAACAATAGAAATGGTAACCAATCAAAATTCGATCAACAACTTTTGTTCTCAGATTGGACCAATAGGAAAGATCGACCTTCTTCGCGTCGATCCGTGTCCGGTGAAGAACAACTTGAAGGAGAAACCAACGATGTTGGTAAACTTTTCGCCGAAGAGTAAACTGATGAACGGAAACTTATCTCTACCGTTCCCATTGGATAACACCATAACTGTGAGATTGGAAATTTGGTTGTAACTGTTTCAAATTTAACGTTTCTTCAGACGCGCACCTATTTGCACCAATGGACGGGAAGCGAGTGGAAGAAGAAGGTCCAGAAGTGGGAGAACGGTAAAGTTTGCGATTACGTCAACCAGTACATCCAGAAGCTTTACAAGATATTCGTGGATGCTCTGGAGCCGAAGATTAAGTCGAAGACGTGCGGCATCAAAAAAGTTTGATCATCTTCTTGTACATTCACGCAATTTTAATTTGTGTTTATTTATTTATTTACAGGGAAACTACAAATTGGTGAATTTGCAAACAACTGCTAAACAGTTGGGAATTCCGTCCATCTATTACGGTCGTTTGAAGATGGAGATTCACGTTTTTAAAGGAAAAGATGAGATCTTCTGCATCGAAGGCGAAGCAGATTCCAAGAGAAATTGAACACCAATTAACAACATGATAATGATTTGATTTACATCAATAAAATATGCAAAGTAATAACGATTTCTTTCATCTCAGCCTGTTTTTCATTGATCTAATATAGTTTGAGTGATTAGTGACGTAATAAAAATATAATATTATATAAAAAAAAGGTTTAATATGTAACATGTCAAAATATTGCTTATAGGCAACTCTATATGCATATAAGAATAAGTAATCCAAATGTCAATTATACTATTTATCGTCAGATTCCTAATTTCTTATACAATTAGTGTATTTCGAACGTTTACAAGAGAAATCATTGAAATTTGAACGTGTGTCACGTCAGTTCCATTATATCAAAATAGATGGCGTATTGAAATGGAAGTTTTGGCGACACTGAGGCCAATTCAAATTTTGCAGTAGAATTATCTTAACGAGATGCGCGCCGATTTGATGGAAACAGGGAAATGCCTGCGTTGTTAAAGATTATATAACATGTCAAAATATTTCTTATAGGCAATTATATATGCATATAAGAATAAGTAATCCAAATGTCAATTATACTATTTATCGTCAGATTCCTAATTGCTTATACAATTAGAGTATTTCGAACGTTTGCAAGAGAAATCATTGAAATTTGAACGTGTGTCACGTCAGTTCCATTATATCAAAATAGATGGCGTATTGAAATGGAAGTGGTTGGAGGTGTTGGCGGCACTGAAGCCAATTCAAAGCTTGCACTAGAATTATCTTAACGAGATGCGCGCCGATTCGATGGAAACTGAGGGAAATGCCTGTGTTGTTAAAGATTATATAACATGTCAAAATATTGTTTATAGGCAACTTTATATGCATATAAGAATAAGTAATCCAAATGTCAATTATATTATTTATCGTCAGATTCCTAATTTCTTATAGAATTAGAATATTTCGAACGTTTACAAAAGAAATCATTGAATTTTGAACGTATGTCACGTCAGTTCCATTATATCAAAATAGATGGCGTATTGAAATGGAAGTGTTGGCGACACTGAGGCCAATTCAAATCTTGCACTAGAATTATCTTAACGAGATGCGCGCCGATTCGATGGAAACTGAGGGAAATGCCTGTGTTTTTAAAGATTATATAAAATGTCAAAATATTGCTTATAGGCAACTCTATATGCATATAAAAATAAATAATCCAAATGTCAATTATACTATTTATCGTCAAATTCCTAATTGCTTATACAATTATAGTATTTCGAACGTTTACAAAAGAAATCATTGAAATCATTGAAATTTGAACGTGTGTCACGTCAGTTTCATTATATCAAAATAGATGGCGTATTGAAATGAAAGTGGATGGGGATGTTGGCGGCACTGAGGCCACTTGCACTAGAATTATCTGAACGAGATGCGCGCCGATTTGATGGAAACTGAGGAAAATGCCTGTGTTGTTAAAGATTATAGAACATGTCAAAATATTACTTATAGGCAACTCTATATGCATATAAGAATAAGTAATATATAAGTTTCCAAATGTTAATTATAATATTTATCGTGAGACTCCTAATTTCTTATAGAATTAAAGTATTTCGAACGTTTACAAGAGAAATCATTGAAATTTGAACGTATGTCACGTCAGTTTCATTATATCAAAATAGATGGCGCATTGAAATGGAAGTGTTGGCGGCACTGAGGCCAATTCAAAGCTTGCACTAGAATTATCTTAACGAGATGCGCGCCGATTCGATGGAAACTGAGGGAAATGCCTGCGTTCTTAAAGATTATATAACATGTCAAAATATTACTTATAGGCAGCTCTATATGCATATAAGAATAAATAATATATAAGTTTAAAAATGTCGTATATACTATTTATCGTCAGATTCCTAATTTCTTATAGAATTAGTGTATTTCGAACGTTTACAAAAGAAATCATTGAAATTTTAACGTGTGTCAGGTCAGTTCCATTATATCAAAATAGATGGCGTATTGAAATGGAAGTGGTTGGGGGTGTTGGCGGCACTCAGGCCAATTCAAATCTTGCACTAGAATTATCTTAACGAGATGCGCGCTGATTCGATGGAAACTAAGGGAAATGCTTGTGTTGTTAAATATTATATAACATGTCAAAATATTGCTTATAGGCTACTCTATATGTATATAAGAATAAGTAATATATAAGTTTCCAAATGTTAATTTATACTATTTATCGTTAGACTCCTAATTTCTTATACAATTAGAATACTTCGAACGTTTCCAAGAGAAATCGCTTTATGCTGTCATTGAAATTTGAACGTATGTCACGTCAGTTCCATTATATAAAAATAGATGGCGTATTGAAATGGAAGTGGTTGGGGGAACTGAAGCCAATTCAAAGCTTGCACTAGAATTATCTTAACGAGATGCGCGCCGATTCGATGGAAACTGAGGGAAATGCCTGCGTTGTTAAAGATTACCGCCAAGTTCGACGTCGAAATCTGCGGCGACATTGTTTCCGTTTTCCCTTCGGCGAGACGCCTCGGCGTACACCTTCCTCTCTCCACGCCACACCATTGTTTGCAGCCGAGCGAAATGTAATAACTTTCCAAACAATGCCCTTCTGATTGAATTGAATTTGCATGGCAGGAAGTCGGATGGCGTTCGCCAATACACGTAGCAACACGGCCTTTCTACAATCTGTCTGTCTCTCTCTCTCTCACTATATATATTTGTGTGTATCTTGCATAAACATAAAGCTGCCATATCGCGCCTTTTCACGGTACGTCACCCACGGCTGTCATGATCATCACAGCTATCATGATCATCATGACTGCTGTAGTCATCATCGGCGTCATCTATCGCTCAGCTTCCGAACGTTGGACCCGGCTTTCTTCCTCTCCGGCACACAATTAACGCAATTAATTTCCGATTTAATTAAAAACACACTGGAACAGATTGCATCTGATTATTATTACGCGACTACTGGATTCGGTTCGCGAGCCGCACGCTACAACAAACAACTATAATCCACGACCGCTACATCCAGTTTTAATTAATAATTTACTGCTGGGACTCGTGCAAAACACACAGATTTACACCGAAAACGAGCCAAATTTGCAAATTGCAATAGTTTTTTTCAAACAACTCCTCCCCAAACATCATGTAATTTCAACTGAATTGACCATTTCAATTAGTCACCATCAATTAAGTTATAATTTTACATAATTACTTAAATATTATATTATAATAATTATACAAAATCAAGAAAATTGTATAATTTATGAGATTTTGCAATTTTTCTTTAACATTTGCGTCAAATTAGTTTGAATAATTGACGGTAGATGTTGCGTCTTTTAATAATTACGTAATTGAAATGAAATTCAACTTATTAGTATATAGTAAGCATATTTGGATATGATGAACAAAAAAAAGTAAAGAGAGAAGTTAAATCTCGTAAATTCGAATGTTTTTAAAAACGGGCCCGGTTTTTGTGATAATAAACAAGTGGCCTCTGGGGGACTTGCGTCAATTGTTTTAATTCGGTAGTGATACGATAAATCAGTGGATTTGTTGTTTCTAAGAGGACGTAAAGCTTTCCGTGCGCCCATAAAGCAAGCAACACAACAACGGGCCAAGACCGAAGGATAAAAGAAAAAGGCAGCTTCGCGGTGTCTGTTTTATTTACCGAATGATGAATTGAGACCCCCTCAGAAAAATACACAGCACTATTTATACACATTACACACGAAAATTGACACATCCAGTGCACACCACGATGATGACGAATTTATGTCTCTTCTCCTCTTACACCCGCACTTCCATTGGAACCCTAACGGAAATTTACTTCATTATTATTTTCTACACGTCGAAATAAATATTTCATAACGTACAATTTGTAAAACATTTGATTACCTGTTGAACCTGACTATAAATGTCAATGGAAGAAATTGATCTTACGTTTCTAAACGTCAATTCGTTATGAGTTATTTCAATTTTCTGACATCTGTCATATAGTTATTCCATTTGAATATGTCACATTATTATTCATTTTTTGACAGCTGTACAGTTGTTTATGATTGATAACCTTTTTTTGTCAATTTTAATTTGACATTTGTACTTTTTTTTTATATATATATAATTAAAAACACTTATATTATTATAAAATAACGGTAAGTGTTATACATTTCATCAACCGAAATCAACGCTTCTTAAGAGCTCCTTCATCTTCAGTTCAAAGACTTCTTGCGCAAGTGGACAAGTGGTAAAAACACCGTCAATTCGTTATGAGTTATTTCAATTTTCTGACATCTGTCATATAGTTATTCCATTTGAATATGTCACATTATTATTCATTTTTTGACAGCTGTACTGTTGTTTATGATTGATAACCTTTTTGTGTCACTTTTTAAATTTGACATTTGTACTTTTTTTATATATATAATTAAAAACACTTATCGTTATATAAAATAACGGTAAGTGTCATACATTTCATCAACCGAAATCGACGCTTCTTAAGAGCTCCTTCATCTTCAGTTCAAAGACTTCTTGCGTAAGTGAACAAGTGGTAAAAACGCCGTCTTCCTGGACTTCAAAGTCTAGACCAAATGCTTGATGTATAAATTGATTAGCAGCACCATCTATCCACCACCAACTCCAACTATAGAAACGTCAATTCGTTATGCATTATTTGAATTTTTTGACATCTGTCATATTGTTAATACCATTTGAATATGTCACATTATTATTAATTTTTTGACAGCTGTACTTTTTTTTTACGATTGATAACTTTTGTAGAAATATTTCATATATGAAAATTGTCAGTTTTTTTAATTTGACAATTGTACTTTTTTTATTTAATTAAAAACACTTACCGTTATATAAAATAACGGTAAGTGTCATACATTTCATCAACCGAAATCGACGCTTCTTAAGATGTCCTTCATCTTCAGTTCAAAGACTTCTTGCGTAAGTGGACAAGTGGTAAAAACACCATTTTCCTGGACCTTAAAGTCAAGATCAAATGCTTGATGTCTAAATTCATTAGCAGCACCATCTATCCGACACCAACTCCAACTATATAAACGTCAATTCGTTATGCAATATTTCAATTTTTTGACATCTGTCATATCGTTATTACCCTTTGAATATGTCACATTATTATTCATTTTTTGACAGCTGTACTGTTCTTTACGATTGATAACTTTTTTTTTGTAGAAATATTTCATATATGAAAATTGTCACTTTTTTAATTTGACATTTGTACTTCTTTTTTGTATATAATTAAAAACACTTATCGTTATATAAAATAACGGTAATTGTTATACATTTCATCAACCGAAATCGACGCTTCTTAAGAGCTCCTTCATCTTCAGTTCAAAGACTTCTTGCGTAAGTGGACAAGTGGTAAAAACACCGTCTTCCTTGACCTCAAAGTCTAGACCAAATGCTTGATGCCTAAATTGATTTGCAGCACCATCTATCCACCACCAACTCCAACTATATAAACGTCAATTCGTTATGCATTATTTGAATTTTTTGACATCTGTCATATCGTTAATACCATTTGAATATGTCACATTATTGTTAATTTTTTGACAGCTGTACTGTTCTTTACGATTGATAACTTTTTTTTTGTAGAAATAATTCATATATGAAAATTGTCACTTTTTTAATTTTACATTTATACTTTTTTATATATATATAATTAAAAACACTTACCGTTATATAAAATAACGCTAAGTGTTACACATTTCATCAACCGAAATCAACGCTTCTTAAGAGCTTCTTCATCTTCAGTTCAAAGACTTCTTGCGCAAGTGGACAAGTGGTAAAAACGCCTTCTTCCTGGACCTCAAAGTCAAGATCAAATGCTTGATGTCTAAATTGATTAGCAGCACCATCTATCCACCACCAACTACAACTATATAAACGTCAATTCGTTATGCATTATTTGAATTTTTTGACATCTGTCATATCTTTATTACCATTTGAATATGTCACATTATTATTCATTTTTTTACAGCTGTATTGTTTTTGTAGAAATATTTCATATATGAAAATTGTCACTTTTTTAATTTGACATTTATACCTTTTTTATATATATAATTAAAACCACTTACCGTTATATAAAATACAGGTAAGTGTTACACATTTCATCAACCGAAATCAACGCTTCTTAAGAGCTCCTTCATCTTCAGTTCAAAGACTTCTTGCGCAAGTGGACAAGTGGTAAAAACGCCGTCTTCCTGGACTTCAAAGTCTAGACCAAATGCTTGATGTCTAAGTTGATTAGCAGCACCATCTATCCACCACCAACTACAACTATATAAACGTCAATTCGTTATGCAATATTTCAATTATTTGACATCTGTCATATCGTTATTACCCTTTGAATATGTCACATTATTATTAATATTTTGACAGCTGTACTGTTTTTTACCATTGATAACTTTTTTTTTTGTAAAAATATTTCATATATGAAAATTGTCACTTTTTTAATTTGACATTTATACTATTTTATATATATATAAATAAAAACACTTACCGTTATATAAAATAACGATAAGTGTCATACATTTCATCAACCGAAATCGACGCTTCTTAAGAGCTCCTTCATCTTCAGTTCAAAGACTTCTTGCACAAGTGGACAAGTGGTAAAAACGCCGTCTTCCTGGACCTCAAAGTCAAGATCAAATGCTTGATGTCTAAATTGATTAGCAGCACCATCTATCCACTACCAACTACAACTATATAAACGTCAATTCGTTATGCATTATTTCAATTTTTTGACATCTGTCATATCGTTAATACCATTTGAATATGTCACATTATTGTTAATTTTTTGACAGCTGTACTGTTCTTTACGATTGATAACTTTTTTTTTTGTAGAAATAATTCATATATGAAAATTGTCACTTTTTTATTTTGACATTTGTACTTCTTTTTTATATATAATTAAAAACACTTATCGTTATATAAAATAACGGTAAGTGTTACACATTTCATCAACCAAAATCGACGCTTCTTAAGAGCTCCTTCATCTTCAGTTCAAAGGCTTCAGTTCAAGTGGACAAGTGGTAAAAACGCCGTTTTCCTGGACTTCAAAGTCAAGACCAAATGCTTGATGCCTAAATTGATTAGCAGCACCATCTATCCACCACCAACTCCAACTAAATTGTGTTTCCAGGGTAACTACAAGAACAAAATCTAGTACGTATCTCTAAATCATCTGGACTTGTCGATTATTAAAATTGAAAATTTTATCAATTGAAATAAATATTTCTTTGCGCAATAGCAGAGCGACTTTAAATATTCAGTTAATATCTGTTTACTTAACGGACGGATTCAAATATGAATTCGTATGAATGTTTAATGTTAAGCCCGCACCATTAAATATTTAAATACCCATTTCCATTCCATTCTTTCTCCTCGAACCCGTCCAAACAATAAAATTTTATTTCCACTTCTTGCATCCCTTTATGTGCAATGTTCGAATAGAAAATTATTTTCACCTAAAAAAATTTAAATATTCAAAATCATCAATTTTATAAAACGAATTTAGTTCTAGTCTTCTCACTTATTATACACTAACGAATTAATATTAATATAAATTAATATAACCTAAAAATAATATAAAATTGTTTCATTATTTCTCCAGTAGTTCAAGCGAATCAAAAATGAATTAAATGAGTTAAATTATGAATGAGTCATCAAGTGCACATCACGAATTTTTGTAATTACTTTATTTTTCTACATACTAATTAATTTGAATGTACACAAAAACGCAATGGTTGAATGTATTTTTTTTTGTATATTTACATGATTCCATTTGAAAGAGGTACACGTTATCCAATGCCATCTTAATTAATCGAAATTCACTATAAATTCCACCGATTTCTATTCAAATCCTGTACTTCTGTACTGACACTAATCAGATATGTTGATTCTCGTTACTCTACTTGCCTTTCTTGGCGAAATTCAATATGCACATTTAGCCGGAAAACAGGTATACAGTTTCTAATATTTTTTGCAAATACTTGTAACTAATTTGAATCATAGACAGTATTGGTAATGAAGTTTAGTTGACGTTTTAATCTGTCAAATTGTAATGGCAATTACCAACTTAAATCTTATGTCAGTTTTGACGTTTGTTGTTTCATCTGTTGACATGGAATCAGCTGACGTGATTTGTAGATGGCGTGACTATTTTTTTTATATAATTGATTGTAGATTGGTCCAATTGGAACGTTGGACATCCTGAGGGTGGATGCTTGCGAGGCGAAGAACAATCTGAAGCAGAAGGTCCAGCTGAAGTTCACATTCAATACGAAAACAAAGGTTGTCAATGGCAACATCAACATACCATTCAACTTTGACGAGAGCATCACAGTAAGCGAGAATACTTATAACATTATATAACGAAAAAGAAAAACAAACAATTTGCGTTTCAGTTCAAAGGAGCTCTGCATAAGTGGACGGGTAGCGAATGGAAGAAGAACATGATGAAATGGGACGGAAAGGCGTGCGACTACCTCAACAATTACCTCCCAAAGATCTTCGCAGATTTCCAGAGCAGCCTCGATCCGAAAGTGAAGACCAAATGCACGATCCAAAAAGTGAGCACACATCAGCGCCATCTATCCGACGGATACGAATTACTTTATTGATAAATTTCAGGGTAACTACAAGATCAACAACTTGATTGTTCCTCTGAAGCATCTGGAATTGCCGATGATCGTGTACGGGAAATTGAAGGCGGAATTCAAGGCTTTCAAAGGAAAAGAGACCGTTCTCTGTATAGAAGCAGAGGCCGATTCGAAGAGCGCGTTGTTGGCTCACTGATTTACATGAATACACGACGATATAGTGCTCAATAAAGTTACGAAATGCAATTGGAATTAAACATTCAAATTTCCCGCTTTTTCAATTTCTATACCTATATTTTTTTGTTGTTGTCTCGTTCGCTTCTTTCATCTCGTTTTTTTGTTTTCTCTCTCTCTCTATAGAAAATGATTATAGTCTCTTTCATATGAGAGCTGCGAATGTGCAATGTGACCCGTGCTTAAAGCCCTTTTTTTTTTCCTCTCTTATATTCACATACGCGCATACTTCTGGCAGGTCTCCAAATAATTGGATGCGCGCATGGATGGAAATGTGGTCGTCGCCTTTTAATCCCTTTGCGCATCGATTTCCATTAATTACTTTTTCTACGCGGAACAATGATGATCATTTTTCAAATGAAAAATTAATGAACACAACAAAACAAACAAAACAAAAATCATTAAAACAACATGAAAATCGTACGGATCCATCAATCTGAGCTGTCAATATCAGCTGTTTAAAATTAATATATTTAAACTGTCATCTGTTGATGACAAATCAATTTAATTGAAAAACTACCAAGAGCAAAGAAAAATATTTACTAATTACAAACAAATCATAATAGGAAATTAATATTTTTCACCTCTTTAATTTATCTTGAAAGCTGTTTGTTTGTAATTAACAAAAATTGATAGTATTTAAACTGTCAACTTTTAATGACACTTCAATTTAATTGAAAGATTACCAACAGTTAAAAAAAATATTTATTAGTTACAATAAGAAAAAAAGTAAACAAATGATTATATTTTATAGACAGATAAATCTTAGATTTATCATCAAAAACTGTAATTTCAATTCTATTTAAATCCTAAACGAACGTTACGTAACTTTTGTTACATAAAAAGTTGCGCAACGCTTGCGTGCATCTGATTATGCAATAAAACCATAAAAATTTTTATTACTTTTCGAGTTATTAACGAAAAACTGAAATTCACTTTTTTTACAATTTCTACAGCCCATAGCAGGCGACTCGATGACAACACAAAGATGTATGTAGTCGCGTTGGAAAGGTGAGATATTCAGCTTTCATACGAGTGGTCGATGATGTAATTATCTTAAGGGGTTGTCGAGAAATTCACGAAAAACTGAAAAAAAAATTGAAAAAACGTCGTTTCTCCGTTACGTAACAAACATTACGTAACTTTTGTTACATAAAAAGTTGCGCAATGCTTGCGTGCATATGATTATGCAATAAAAACATAAAAAAGTTTATTGCTTTTCGAGTTATTAACGAAAATCCTTTTTTTGACAAATCCAATACACTTTTTTTTTTTCTAATTTCTACAGCTCATACCAAGTGACTCACCGATAGTACGAAGATGCCAATAGGCTTGTTGGAGAGGTGCGACATTCAGCTTTCATACGAGTTGTCGATGATGTAATTATCTTAAGGGGTTGTCGAGAAATTCGCGAAAAACTGAAGAAAAATGGAAAAAAACGTCGTTTCTCTGTTACGTAAAGAACATTACGTAACTTTTGTTACATAAAAAGTTGCGCAACACTTTCGTGCATCTAATTATGCAATAAAACCATAAAAAAGTTTATACTTTTCGAGTTATTAACGAAAATCCATTTTTTTGGCAATTCCCATACACTTTTTTTTACTAATTTCTACAGTTCATAGCAAGTGACTCACCGAGAGTACGAAGATGTGTGTAGGCTCATTGGAAAGGTGAGACATTCAGCTTTCATTGGAGTGGTTGATGATGTAATTATCTTTAGGGGTTGGCGAGAAATTCACGAAAAACTAGAAAGACTGAAAAAGAAACGTCGTGTCTCTGTTACGTAACGAACATAACGTAACTTTTGTTACATAAAAAGTTGCGCAATGCTTGCGTGCATCTACAAACAAATGATTATATTTTATTGACAGATAAATCTAAGATTTGATTTATCATCAAAAACTGTAATTTCAATTCTATTTAAATCCAAGATTGCAGTAAATTTTATTACAATCCTAAAATTCATAATTGGTAAACCTGTATTTTATTAACTAAATGCTATTGTTTATGATATTGTAGGTTAGGTAATATGTGGGGAGGATCAGGCATTAGGAAGTGCTCTCGCAGTCTCAACGAGTAATAGTTTTGAATTTGTTTTTAATAAGTTTGAAATACTTTTAAATCTTAAATTTATCATCAAAAACTATAATTTCAATTGTATTTAAATCCAAAATTGCATTGAATTTTATTACAATCCTAAAATTTACAATTGGTACACCTGTATTTTATTAATTTCGAACTTTCTACAGTCATTTCTGCACACTGACGTTTTGGGACAAGTTTGTGAAATTAGTTAATGCATTAACTAAATGTCATTGTTTATGATATTGTAGGTTAGATAATATGTGGGGAGGATCAGGCATTAGGAAGTGCTCTCCAGTCTCAGCGTAAATAACGAACAATAGTTTTGAATTTGTTTTTAATAAGTTTGAAATACTTTTAAATCTTAGATTTATCATCAAAAAACTGTAATTTCAACTGTATTTAAATCCAAAATTGCATTGAATTTTATTACATTTCTAAAATTCACAATTGGTACACCTGTATTTTATTAATTTCGAACTTTCTACAGTCATTTTTACACACTGAAGTTTTGGGACAAGTTTGTGAAGTTAGTTAGTGCATTAAGTAAATGCTATTGTTTATGACATTATTGGTTAGGGAATATGGGGGGATCAGCTCTAAAAATCACTAAAAAAAATCTTCTTCTCTCTAAAGAAATAGGCAAGAAGTTAATACCAACTGAAAATAAAAGGACTGCCCTATCCTGTGCAGGTATTAGGAAGTGTTCTCGCAGTCTCAACGTAAATAACGAGCAATAGTTTTGAATTTGTTTTTTAATAAGTGCGGATGCGGTGAGATGAGATGAGAGGTGTTTTCCAGTTGGACTGCGTAAGGGTATTTTTTATATTTTTAATGAGATTCTAAATGATTGCAGTCCGGACCGAAATTGCATTCTTTGCTCTCTCTCTCTCTCTCTATCTCATTGAAAATCCTAATATTCCCTCTATCTTTGTTTCGCTCGCACTTTATCATGATTATTATTATTGCTATCGCCGTGTCCGCAGCTTTTCGTGCAGAATTTTCGCAGCGGGGAAGCTTTGAAGGCGCTGTACATGAGAGGTGTCACAACCCCAAAGCTCAGATCGATATATGTAGTTGAGGGTGAGCGCGAGAGGGAAAGGGAGCGTTTTCCCAACTGGAATTTACACACATACACACTCCCTTTTGCTCTCTTTCTCTCTCTCAGTCTCATTGGGAATGTGAAAAAAGTTGACATTCGCAAAAACTGAAACAAAATTTAAATAAAAAAAAAACAAAGCTACGATGATATGTGTATGAAAATTTTCGCCTATGTCAAATTAGCGTGGAAAATTGCGTTTAGGCATTAAAAGTTTCGCCCCCCCCCCGCTAATTATCAGCCAGCCGCACACTCGCACACTTATTCATACATGTTAATACGTAGTCTACATAGTCACACTCATACACAGAGGGCGAAGACTGGAGACGGCCGAAATGGCAATTACGTAACATCGTCGCAGCAGCAGCAGCAACCGCCTCTCTCCTCTCAAACTCTCTTCTCTTCACCTAGCAACCAACGCTGCTGCTGCCGCCGCCGCCCGTCCACCCAGTGTATATCAAAGTGGGTAATTTAAAGCCGAAGTCTGCGGGAATTCAGTTTCGCAAATTAGCGCCGTAAATTGCAACAACTTCAAATGAACATTTTCCGCGCTCCGGTGTTTTATTTCTGTTTACTTTTTTTCACCCACCCCCTGTGTGTATGTGTACACACATACAAACTCGCACGCATCACCTGGGTAAAAAGAAGAAGTAAGGGGAAAAAAAATTGCACGGACTGAGGGAAAAATCGCGAGAGGCAGGTTAATTACGTTTTATTCGTAATTAACTTCAGCTCTCGCCTCTCGCGCGCTCTTTTTTTCTTTTTTTTTTCCTCCTCATTTTGTGTGCACTTCTTCTTCCGGTCTGTTCTCGCGGAATTATGAATTAACCCCCACACCTCCCTCCCTCCTCCTACAGAATTCAATCTAATTAAATTAATTACGCAAGCCGCGAAAGGCGCTGAGCAGAGATTCGAACAAGAATATATATAGAAAAATGATGAAGATTGAATGACGAGCGAATATCGTTTTCCAACTGGATTTCCCTTTAAATTGCTGATAATAGATGTCATTCTTAAAATGTAACTTTCATGTGCATCTTTTAGATCCATTCTATCTATTATAGTTTGTGATAAAATCATTGCGTTATTGTTTTTTGTAATTTCGGTTTTGAACTCGATTTATAGCCAAACGTCTGAAATCACAGAAATAATAGGATACTTGCTATAATCCCCAAATATCCAACTTTCATATGTATTTTGTGGATCTGTTATATCTATTATAGTTTATGAGAAAATCATTGCGTTATTGTTTTATGTAATTTCGTTTTTAAACTCGATTTATAACCAAACGGCTGAAATCACAGAAATAATAGGAGCCAAACGGTTGAAATCACAGAATATAATGAATACTTGCTACATTCCCAAATATCCAACTTTCATATGCATCTT
>NW_017096211.1:0-11003 GCF_001412225.1 Nicrophorus vespilloides | reverse complement strand
AATACTTGCTACATTCCCCAAATATCCAACTTTCATATGCATCTTGTGGATCTGTTATATCTATTATAGTTTATGAGAAAATCATTGCGTTATTGTTTTTTGTAATTTCGTTCTAGTGGATCTGTTATATTTAATATAGTTTATGAGAAAATCATTGCGTTATTGTTTTATGTAATTTCGTTTTTGAGCTCGAATTATAGCCAAACGGCTGAAATCACAGAAATAATAGGATACTTGCTACAATCCCCATATTTCCAACTTTCATATGCATCCAATGGATCTGTTATATCTATTATAGTTTATGAAAAAATCATTGCGTTATTGTTTTTTGTAATTTCGTTTTTGAACTCGAATTACAGCCGAACGGTTGAAATCACAGAAATAATATGATACTCTCTACATTCCTCAAATATCCAACTTTCATATGCATCCAATGGATCTGTTATATCGATTATAGTTTATGAGAAAATCATTGCGTTATTATTTTTTGTAATTTTGTTTTTGAACTCGAATTATAGCCAAACGGTTGAAATCACAGAAATAATAGGATACTTGCTACAATCCCCATATTTCCAACTTTCATATGCATCTTGTGAATTCGTTATATCGATTATAGTTTGTGAGAAAATCATTGCATTATTGTTTTTTGTAATTTCGTTTTTAAACTCAAAATCACAGTTGAAATCACAGAAATAATAGGATACTTGCTACAATCCCCAAATATCCAACTTTCATATGCATCTCTTGGATCCGTTATATCGATAATAGTTTCTAAAAAAATCAATAAAATGTGAACGTTAATTTAAATTGTGTATTTTGAATGGTATGCAACCAAACAATCACCTTTTAATTATATTAAAATAGTTACCTAAGCAATGAATGAATGAGCGACGAACGTTGTTGGTGTTATAAAAAAAAGAGAGTGAGATATGGTCAATAAAACTTGATACTTGCGTGCGGTCGTGGACCGTTTAAAACGCCATAAAGCAAACATTCGGGGATTAGCAAATCCGAAACCCGAAATTAATTCCGCCCAAACGCGCCCACATCGCCCCCATCTCGTCTGATCTGATCTGATCGCTGTTTAAATAAGGAGCGCACGAGGTTTATTACTTAATATGTATGCAAGTGTGTGCACGTCGGTCCCCTCGGGCTTCGACAGAAAAAGTAGAAGAATAAGGGGGGTGGCGGGGGTCCAAAACGTCAGGTCCTATTACTGGTTTTTGGGGGCGCAAACGGAGGCACGTGACTACTACTGCGGGTCTACGGGTATGGTGCAATTGCACCGCCCGTGACTAATGCATCGAGAGTCATAGACCCTCTTCCTCCTATCCATCCAACGCTGCTCGTATTCCCTTCTCCTCGTCCACTTATCATAACAGGTCTATATTAGATTTTCTTCCTATTATCATCATCATCGACGATCCTAAAGGAAAACTGTTATTGCATTTGCTCCGCCGCCGCCGTCGCTGCTGCAATTCCAATTGCGGCGGATACTTACAACCCTCCCTTCACTGCATGGCAATAGACTGCACTATACGAAAACAATTTCCCGCACTAAATACTTCTTCCTCGTGACCGTCGACAAAACCAATACAGTCTTCGATAATAGTTCCCCTACATTGCTTTCCGATTACCAGAAGCAATACAACCGTGCAGATTGAGATTTGTCATCTCCACAGATTTCCTAAACTCCTCCAATAAAAAAAATATCAACTTACTTATAAGTCTTTTCTTCTGGAAAGAAATATTTCTATTACAACTACAAACAATTCTCGCAATATTTGCAATTATTTCTTGATTTATTTGTAATATAAATTATGTTCTGTTAGGTCTTCAAACAAAAGGTGAATTATAGACGATAAATCAATAAATATGTTATTAAAGTCTGCATAAATCAATATCCGTTATAATATGGCAACATTGTTTCCAATAATTACTCGATTCTCCATTTAAAATTACTCAATAGAGATATTTTCAATTTATTAAAAACCCATGTGAATATTTTTAAGAAAATCCAATTCACTTTCACTATCATACAAGTGGTCGGTGATGTAATTATCTTAAGGGTTTGCATAAATCAATATCCGATGATGTAATTATCTTAAGGGTTTGTCGAGAAATTCACGAAAAACTGAAAAGACTGAAAAAAGAAACGTCATTTCTCTATTTTTTCAATTTCTACAGCTCATAGCAGACGACTCGATGACTGCACGAAGATGTATGTAGGCTTGTTGGAAAGAGAAAATATTCAGCTTTCATACGAGTTTTCGAACTGAAAAAAAATACGAAAAAAACGTTCTACTGCATATAGCAGGCGACTCGATAAAAACACAAAGATGCCAATAGACTCGTTGGAAAGGTGAGACATTCAGCTTTCATGTGAGTGGTCGATGATGTAATTATCTTAAGGGTTTGTCGATAAATTCACGAAAAACTGAAAAGACTGAAAAAAGAGACGTCGTTTCTCTGTTTTTTCAATTTCTACAGCTTATAGCAAGCCACTCGGGGATAGTACGAAGATACCAATAGGCACGTTGGAAAGGTGAGACATTCAGCTTTTATATGAGTGGTCGATGATGTAATTATCTTGAGGGGTTGTCGAGAAATTCATGAAAAACTGAAACACCAGAAAAAAAACTTGAAAACCGTCGTTTCTCTGTTACGTATAAAACGTTAAGTATGTGATTTTTTTTCTTCAAATTCTACAGCTCATAGCAGACGACTCGATGACTGCACTAAGATGTATGTAGGCTTGTTGGAAAGACAAAATATTCAGCTTTCATACGAGTTTTCAATGATGTAATTATCTTAAGGAGTTGTCGAGAAATTCACAAAAAACTGTAAAAACTGAAAAAAATACGAAAAAAACCTTCTACAGCTCATAGCAGGCGACTCGATGAAAACACAAAGATGCCAATAGGCTTGTTGGAAAGGTGAGACATTCAGCTTTCGTACGAGTGGTCGATGATGTTATTATCTTAAGCGGCGAGAAATTCACGATATTGTAAATTTATTAAAAACCCATAGAAATATTATTAATTTAATAAATCTTAAATTTTGTTACATATCTTTAAGAATTCATTGTCACTTGTCAAAAGTCATGTTGACAAATTGTAGAAAAGAGGGGAAGTGTTTCGTCTCAAAATATATGTATATATTCAAAACAGCCTCTCTAGAAACGATTTCTTAATTTCTTACTAACTTTAAGTCTGGGTAACATTTTCGATTGTGAATCAGTGAGTGGAAATAGATGTAATTCCCCTTTGCAGTTCCAATTCCGAATTTCGAGGAGTTTTCATTTCTTATTATTTTGATATACCGGAGGGTCTTCGTGAGGGTTTCCTCTCTATCTTGAAGCGGGAGGAGAGAAGAGCTTGAAGCGGAATTAGTAAATAAGCCGACAGGGATAAAAACGCTCTATCCCTGCAGGCCAGAAGGAATTATTATTCACCCTTCTGCCGCATCTTCCATCATCCACTCCACATATTTTCCCTTTCTCTCATTCTATCCATCTCCTGTCTACGAATCCATGTGTGTGTTTTTTCCCGGCGATAAACTCGCCGTCGTGCTTACGATTTTTCCATCGAACGCTTCATTTGTTTGCCGTCAGGACTTTAGGATCGTATCAATAACTCCTCCTGAGCACACCGACCAACGATGGAGACGCCGGAGCCAATATTTGCGAGGAAACGAATGAGAGGAATGGGTTGAGTAGACGAGAGTGAAAAACTGAAATAAATAAATGTATGGGTGAATAAATAAGGGCGAATGAACCGGTATTAAAGTTTGGATCAGTGCCACAACGGCTCCGGTTTAAACTAATTACCACACAGTATATATACACCTTGTTTACGGTTGTTATGGTAATAACTGGGCTCCGGTCTCAGGTATTTAGGTTAATCCATATTATTGCCGTTAGCGTTGTCATGGCGATAAATTAGTCGCTTTGAATCGATAATAACGATAGTCGCGAAATAAATGCGGTATCCAGCAAAACGTCGTATTAATCAAATGTGTCATGACTCTCTTATTTGCGAGGGGTGGGGGAGATGGAAAGGAGGAGATGCTGCGGTCAGATTAGAGAGAATTGTAAATGGATCGCTAACATCTACATGAAATGACATTTACGAACTGCATTACGTTGCATAAATAATCTGATGATCTTTGTAAAAATGCTGCTTTTCAATAATTCTATTTACTTACTAATTACAACTGTTTGAGAGGTTTAAAAACAGTTATGTAATTTAAGAAATGTTATCCTACATGTTTATCCTAAAGCTTGTTGAAAAGGTGAGACTTTCAACTTTAATTTCAGCGCAAGATGATGTAATTGTAACCGGTTCTCGAGTAATTTACTAAAATCTGAAGACATCTGAAGAAAACTGAAAACTTGCCGAATCGCAACGTACGAGTTGCTTGCCCGCACCTGATTATGCAATAAAATTATAAAAAAAGTTCATTAGTTTTCGAGTTATTAACGAAAATCTTTTATTCTTTCTATCAAAACAATCTTTAACAAAATCCAATTGAAATCAGGTCATTGGAAAGGTGACACTTTCAGCTTTAATATGAGTATAAGATGATTCTACGTGGTGATGGAAATTCAAGAAAAACTGAAGACATTGAAGATTTTTGTTTCAGTACTTTTTGAATGATTTATATTTTCTTAATTATATGAAACGAGATGAAACGAGATTCTCTTGATGTTGGGACGTCTGCTCGATCCGTCTGCAGAGAAGGTTATTTTGCGCAGGGAAATTTGCGAATGGTGGAAAGATTAAACGCGATCCAGTAACAAGTGGGGCGGCTCGAAAGGGAAAAGGGAATCAAACGCCCGCAGGGCAAATAAATTGGCAATCAACATCGCTCAGGATTCCCGTTTTACCTCTCCGCTCTTCGCTGCTGCCGCCTCCTACGATACAGCCACTGTTACAGCCTTTGACTGAGTCCGGCCACCGCCGCCCCCGCTACCAATTCCATCCGCCCTCCGCAGAATCTCTCTCTCTCTCTCTTCCAACCCTCCGGCACAATAAAGGAAGCCCCGATATTGCCCCGTGCGCCAGGAAATTGTTTCCAAGTTTCCACGGTAATGCCGACGGCGACGATGGACAAAAAAAATAGAAATTGTATACACGAAAACGCGCGAACGTTCGAAATACGTTCATATTAAAAATCCGGACTGCGACTTCCTTCCGACGAAAAATTCATTTACAATGCGCCCCGTCTTTACACAACACTTCCTCCGGAGTCGGGAAAAGGAAAACAGTTGCCGGCGACCGCCGCACTGCAACCGGAAATTAATATCAATAGAAAGCAGTTCCACTTAAAAGTACATAAAATTTCAGTCGTTTCATAATTTTGCTGAAGCAATTACAGTTGAACCTCGCTTAACGAGAATAATCCGTTCTAGAATTCCTGATTTTTACCTGTATAGTTTCACTACAACTTAATTGTTTGTTAATTGAATTTAGACAATACATTACAGCCAACTCTTTTAACCTATGAATAATGTACCAATTTTATTATATTCCTCAAATATTCATCTTTATTCCATCATTTATAGTGTTTGAGAAATTTAGTAAAACGTAAAGACACTGTTTTTTTTTTCGTTTCTTCTTTTTTGTCAGTAAATTACAGCCAAATGTTTACACCTACAAATGTTAAACCAACCACATTGTATTCCCCAAATATTCATCATCAATTTTCATGTTTTATATCAATTCCATCATTTATAGTATTAGAGAAAATTAGTAAAACATAAAGACATTGTTCTTTTTCGTTTCTTTGTATTTGTCAATAAATTACAGCTAAATGTTTGTACCTACAAATGTTAAACCAACCCCATTGTATTCCCCAAATATTCATCTTTAATTTCCATGTTTTATATCAATTCCATCATTTATAGTATTTGAAAAATTTAATAAAACGTAAAGACACTGGTTTTTTTTCGTTTCTTCTTTTTGTCAATAAATTACAGCCAAATGTTTAGACCTACAAATGTTAAACCAAACACATTGTATTCTCCAAATATTCATCTTTAATTTCCATGTTTTATTTCAATTCCGTCATATATAGTATTCGAGATATTTAATAAAACGTAAAGACACTGTTTTTTTTTTCATTTCTTCTTTTTTGTCAGTAAATTACAGCCAAATGTTTGGACCTACAAATGTTAAACCAATAACATTGTATTCCCATAATATTCATCTTTAATTTCCATGTTTTATATCAATTCCATCATTTATAGTATTCGAGAAATTTAATAAAACGTAAAGACACTGTTTATTTTTTCGTTTCTTCTTTTTTGTCAGTAAATTACAGCCAAATGTTTAGATCTACAAATATTAAACTAATCACATTGTATTCCCCAAATATTCATCTTCCATTTTCATGTTTTATATCAATTCCATCATTTATAGTGTTCGAGAAATTTAATGAAACGTAAAGACATTGTTTGTTTTTGTATCTTCATTTTTGTCAGTAAAGTGCAGCCAAATGTTTGGACCTACAAATGTTAAACCAACCACATTATATTCCCCAAATATTCATCTTCAATTTCCATGTTTTATATCAATTTCATCATTCATATTCATATTCGAGAAATTTAATGAAATGTAAACACACTTCATTTTTCCAAAAGTTATTTGTCACAACTGATTATTAATGATATTATTCAAAATGCACTCTAACAGAGAATAATCATGGTGTGTTTTGGTTAATTGCGAGCACGGGTCGTGCGATTGGGGGTGGCAGTGGCGGCGGCTGCGGCGGTTTTGCAGGATGCTGCTGCTGCTGCACAGTTGGGTTTGGCTGCGAGCTGAGAGCGAGACTTGAATCATGTGCAGATTGGCAAAGTAATGTCATTACATATGTCACTCATGTGTTCGGTTTTGGATGCTACAAACGGCCGACAAATTGCATTGTGGTCCTCTACGCTGATTGTGAACGCTGGAGCAACATCAAAAATCAACCCTCGCAGCATTCGCTAAATACAACAAAATCCTACAGCAACTGCAACAAAATAGAAAATAATAAATAAATCTGTTGCGTTTGTTTTACTTGAAATCCAATTATAGTAGTCCATGAAAGTATTGTAGTCATGGAAACGTATATTCATTCACCATGGAAACGTTCTTAATTTATGAAATTCATTATGTGTATAAAGCTATAAACTTAGGTTTAGAGTGGATTAAATCAACGTAAAAGTATTTGAGAAAATCTTTCCACGATATAAAAGATCTGAAATTAGTTACTAATTCTGCAGTGATCGGGTAACAATCTAAACGTTTTACGAGGCAATAAAACGGTCTCTCCGGCAATAAGAAACAAAACAAAAAATAAAAGAAGAAAGCAAAACGAAGAAGTGAGACGTTAAGGAAAAACAGGTGGATAAGAGGATGATTAAATTCGCTCCGCGCGTTCGCTTCAGCTCGACCACAACCAGAAGAAGCGAGAAATCCATTCGAATTAGGAAAAAACTCAAACAAATGAATCTGTGTAGAATGAAAAGTTCTCGTAACGGGTGAACAAAAATCAAGTTCACTGGACGTAACCCGAAACCGAACATCTGGGTGGGTTTTTCTTTCACGCTCTTTCTCACACGCCTCACGTGAATTGACGAAATCGCAATAATGAAAAGCCCAGTTCTTGTTCCTTTATTTTCTCTTTGTGTAGCGAAGAAGAGGGATCCATTAGGTCCGAAGCCCAAACAAGAGGTTGAATCACACTGCACATAACGCTCTACAACTAGTACACTAGGCTAGAACAAATAGTAGCGAAAGAGAAACTCGAGTCTCCTCTCTACGTGACATCGGCAGGACCCACTTCAACATCCCCTTCGTTTTCTGCCTCTCTCTCTCTTTCTAACACCACCAAAACACGATTTACTTACTTTTTCATCCTTCACTTAATATCTGAAAGGAAGAAAAAAATGATGGGAAATGTCGAAACACTTATCTCTGATTTCAGCGTCTGAATGGAGCGCGAAAATACGTATCACAATAAACGCAGAAGGAAATTGCGATGTGAAAGGGACACACTCTCATCTGACGGCGTGATGGAAAGCGGAAATTGCGAAGAAATACATTTTTTTTTCTCTCTCTCTCCGCAGAAAATCATCCAATCTGCGGGGAAATCGGGAGAAATTCATTAAAAGCTTTATAAGAGCTTTTCTGCGAGCGGATGAAATCACATTCGAAAATTGCATCAAAACCGCTGCAAATCAGCAAAAATCTTACATTTCTAAATCTCGTTACATAACTTATGCAAAAGTTACTTTATCTTTCATAGTCATTAAATTAATCCTCTTTGAATTATTCGATTTTCTGTCTTTCCTTGATTTTCTTTAAATTGATTAATTCTTTCAAATTGTTTGCATTAGAAATCATAAATATGTACATAATAAAACAATTAAGAAATTAATCAATTCTATACGTAAATCTACTAATTAATCGAGTTACCATTGGATTAACGTAGGCAACCAAATTAACATTTTATTCTTCAAAACTGCATTTGTTACGGTTCTAAAATGATTTAATTTGTTGAATCTATTTAGTATTATAATTAAATACATGTTTTCGTTGAAATTACAATTATTTTTTATAAAAAATCGATAATTACTGCTCAATTTAGTACTTATTAGCGATTTGTACAATGCTTAATACCTTCTCAGTAGCCGTGATCGTCTAGTGGTTAGGACCCTACGTTGTGGCCGTAGTAACCCAGGTTCGAATCCTGGTCACGGCAATGTGAAAGCATTGTCACGGTGAGATCACTTTTTTTTATTTAAAAAAATAACAATTGTAGTTATAGTTGTATCAATTGTTAAATAATTGTTTTATGTGTGTAAAAATTTAAGCTTTTTAGATAATGTTTTTCAAATTAACAGAATTGTTTCAATTTTTTAAATTTATGAAATAAGAAAACTCTTATAATTCTGAAATATATCCTTGTGTGTTTACTAAACTTTAAACAACAAATGTTTACAATTAATTAACAAGTTTTCGTAAATGAAAGTATACATGATTCCAGCTTAAAATAACGATTTTTTATTAATATTTCAACAGAAACTAATTTAATTTGAAAAGAAACGCAAACATGTTTAGTAACATTTTCAATCATCAAATTTTAGTTGAAAAGTAACTAAATCTGATGACGTTTAATGACAGTTAAAAATGTCATAATGTACCAACTTCAATAACAAAAGTCTCCATATTTATTCACTGTTTGTTTCATGTATAAGTTTATTAAAGCGTTTTTAAACATTTTTATTGAAAAAAGTGTAGATTTTTCTTGGAAATAAAGAATTATATAATTGTTTAATATTGTTTTTTTTGTTGAATAACAAAAGGTTAATCGCCCCCGGGTGGACTCGAACCACCAACCTTTCGGTTAACAGCCGAACGCGCTAACCAATTGCGCCACGGAGGCTGATATCAACACTTAAGATGACTTCCGCATTCCAAACAAAATTGCTGATTCCCCGCTTTACGTCGTTTCGTTTCGCTTTACGTCGAACGTGATCAAAAGTTGCGCTAATTTAAATTCCTTTTTTTTAATTATAAACTAATTGTTTTTCTGGTAGCAAAAAGAGCAACAGCAGTTTAAGATCAGTTATGTGAATGAGATCGGAATGTGCCGTTGGTGCGGCTCTGTTGGCAACGCCGACCGGTGTTGTAGGGCAGTGGCCGAGGCAGGTTTATACCTTTTTGATATATATATATATATACTCATACATGTATATATATATTTTACCTGCGAAAGAGCGGAGAATACCGCGAGAGTTCCTCCAGCAGCATCGACTCGAACGAAGACAAAGAGAGGCGAAATAGAGAAAGCGGAAGATTGTGTTTTACCCGAGCCTTGACCCTGATAAGGAAACCGAAACAAGAAGCGAATAACAATAATAATAGATAGAACAACAACGAAGATCTCGACTAGTTATCCAAAACAGTAACGAAGTTTATAGAGTGCTGCGAATCATGTGTTTTCGTTGCTGCTGATGCTAAAAGGATTACCGATACTCACTTGTTTTCGAACTCCCAAAAGGACGAACAGGTAAAGATTACTCAGTTCGGACACACAAACTCTCTTAATTTTTTTGCTACATCGACCAAAAATTTAAAAAAAAAACATAAGATCTAAGCGCACTAAGTTACTTAAATATTGCGACAAGCTCAGTTAATACAGCTTAACAATTAAGTTACTAAAAGAAATATCAAATTTTTCAATTTTCGTTTCAAAACATGCTCCAAAATCTGATTTAGTGAAAAATCCCTCGCTTCCACGCTTTAAAATACAATTTTGAAAAAGCAAAATGCAAAGAATGGTACGTATTTTATATGTAGATTAGTTTGTACGTTTTTCGAAATCTTACAATCTTTTTCATTATTTCTTTTTTTTTCTTATTTTTGATAGAAATATTACAATTTTGTAGTCAAAATATTTAGAAAATTTAAAAATTTACTTCTAAATGTTTACAAATCTAATATAATAATTAGCATAAAGTGGATTTCACATTGTCATTATTTCTTTTTTTTTTCTTCTTTTTGATAGAAATATTACAATTTTGTAGTCAAAATATTTAGAAAATTTACTTCGAAATGTTTACAAATCTAATATAATAATTAACATAAAGTGGATTTCACATTGTCATTATTTCTTTTTTTTCTTCTTTTTGATAGAAATATTACAATTTTGTAGTCAAAATATTTAGAAAATTTACTTCGAAATGTTTACAAATCTAATCTAATAATTTACATATTACGTACGTATTTTGTATGTAGATTAGCTTGTACGTTTTTTCAAAATCTTACAATCTTTTTCATTATTTCTTTTTTTTTTCTTGTTTTTGATCGAAATATTACAATTTTGTAGTCAAAATATTTAGAAAATTTACTTCGAAATGTTTACAAATCTAATATAATAATTAACATAAAGTGGATTTCGCATTGTCATTATTTCTTTTTTATCTTCTTTTTGATAGAAATATTACAATTTTG